>NW_008685603.1:0-26350 GCF_000695815.1 Acanthisitta chloris | reverse complement strand
CCAAGAGGTAGTGAATCTTGAAAGCTTGTATGGTAGAATCTATATTTACAGCAAGCAGCACTACCTAGCACTGTGCTCCCAGCTGGAGGGGATGACAACCTGGAGCTCCTTCTCTAGGATTTCTTACCCTCCTCTGAGGGGCAACACTCATGGGAAGCTGGATGACAGCTCACCTGTCTGACCAGAGCTGCTGCTCAGTGGTTTTCTTACATGGCCCCTAAGCACGTGGGTTGCTTTATACCCTAAAGAAGGAATATTTCTTTTTTTCAGTATCTAAACTGTCCCACTGATAGTGACTCACCTTCCCTGCAAACCTCACTCTGGGCTAAGAACTGCTGGCGCTATCTGAAGGTGTGATTTGCTGTTGGGGGATGCACACCCAGTAGTAAGTGTACCCTAGCAGCTTCAGTATTAATGAGGGGCAATCCTTTTGAGGACTTGGCTGCCTTAAGCAGGTCAAGGGTCTAAATTAGTACCTGTAGTCAAAGGGAGTTTTATTCTTCTGGCTAAGGATCCCGGTCTGAAGGTGTTGAGTTTTTGCTGGCTGGTTCCCAGGTGTCCTGGACACATCTCTGTACCTGTGGTACCTCCCCCAGGCTGCAGTGCTGTCTTGCCACGTTGGAAATTTGATAGGCAAAAGTATTTGCACAAAGAAACCTTATTCCTTTCCATGGTTTTATTTGAGTGTTTATTTTTTTAAACAAAGCAAGTAAAGAGGGAAAATAATTTTAGTCATCTTTTCAGGATCATTTTTGTTTATGCTTGTGTTAAAAAACATAAAGAAAGAAGCTCCTAAAACCAGACTCTTCACAGTAAAATGGGTAGTGAATAGTGCCACTTCCGTAAATGTTGCCATTCATTTTTCAATAAATTACCAATTTATACTTCTGAATGTGGCAATAAAAAGAGATAAAAGGACAGAAGGAGGAGGAAAACTTGGGAGGTTTATGTTTACTGCCAAGCATTTGGTTTTATGTTTACCTCGTGGAAAGTAACTCCGTATATCATGATAATTGACTTCACCAAGTACCTTTGAAAAAGCAGACTTTGCTACAAAACATCATCTTATTCTAGAGGAGCCTATGCATGTTTTTTTCCAGTAAGGAAAACATTCTCTTTTGAATAATGGTTTAAGCTTTTTCCTATGTTCCTATCTGGTGGTATGTTTGCCCAGATGGTGGCTGAGAACAAGCAAGATTGCAGCATAAATAAAAGCAGAACATTTATATAGTTTGTTTGAACCCCAAACAAATTACTTATCTGCCATCACTTCAGACTAATTGATTCCTGAGAACTTTATGGAGTGAAGGCTTCCCCCCACACTATTGGGTTCCAGATATTTGCTTGTTACCATTTTAACTGTAGTGATTCACAGGTAGCTCTTGCACACTCCTGACCATGCATTTTGATCCACCAGACTTCTGAGGAGCCACAGGATTCCTGGGACAGGAAACAGGGACTGTCAAACAGCTGAGCTGCTGATGTTTTCCATCATTTAACATAATAAAAGCAAGTTTTTGTTGCCGATCTATTTTGGACACAACATTTGTGGCAGTTGCTCTCCGAGTCAGTCAGAGAGCAGAGGATGGGATTGTAGTAGGCAATAAAAAGCCCTGGTGCTCCTATAAGGACTTTAATTACCCACCTCGTTACAGGTGAGACCAAGGGAGGCTGGCAGCAGTGCCAGCTCCAGCACAGCTGCGAAGGATTTATTTTTCTCAATGATGAGTGGAAAGGGCTGTAAAAATACTGTACAAGGTTGGCTAATAAACTGTATTTTATTAGCCATTCTTATTATGAGTGTTTACAAGCTAGTGTGCTGATAGGCATTTTGATGAGACCGTATTCCTTAGCTGCAATCATTCTGGAATTACAAAATCAGGGGTGGAAAGTCAGAAAGCTGGAAAACGTAGCATATGCATATGTCAGGTCCAGATTTATAGCCAGATAGTGAGCAGCTAGCTTGGCAGCAGGTACTCTGAATTGTTACAGTGTTGGCCTTGCCAAGTCCTTCGTGGCTCGTTCAAAGCAGATTGATAGGGTTGATTTGTGGATGTTTGTGTGTGCTTTATCCATGGATCTCCTTGGAGCTCCTCAGGCCCCTGAAGTATGATAGCAGACTGGCAAGCTGTCAGCATCCCCCTCTTCTGCCCCTGGTTTCCCTTGGTGGCTGTGGTGGGCATAGGGAAAGGACAAAAAAGTCTGGTCAGACTCCCCATCTTGTCTCATGGAACAAGGCCCTTACGGAGTCAAGACTTTAGCTTGGGGGTTTTGAGTCCCATTCTAACACCACCAAGCTCTGCCATGCTTTTTTTTGTGTGGAGTTATGGTGCAGTTTCCTGCTTACAGTCTGGCATCTTCCAGGTTGGAGCTGTTTCCTAGCATGCTTCCAGCAATAGTGGAGCAGTTCCTAGGGATGCCGCTGGTTAAGGGTTGTGATGCACTCACACGTTGGCAGCATTACACCTCAGGCTATGATACACCAGTAGTAACAGTCCCATAATCAAAGTAATGACAAGCTAGTGGGAAATTGAGTTTCCTTGAGAAGAGGCTCTGTGAAAATGCCTTTGTGCTTATAGTCTCTGGCTCTCTGTTTATTGCTGTTGAGCCATACAGCCAGAAACATGCTCTGCTTACAAGCACAAAGGTTTTACTGACTATTTTTTCCATTGTGCTTCCTTTTTGCTCTCCCTCTCTCCTGGCAATCCTGCAAATCCATCCTGGGTTGCCAGGGTCATGCTGGTTTCTTTACTTTTGTGCCTAATCTCCAGCAGTAGACACTCTGTAGGCAAGCCCCATCCTCAGTGGTAACTCTATGAGCTGCTGTGGCCTGCTGTGCCCCAGTGCATCCATGTGGTGCCTGGGTACCAGCTGTGGGCAGTGCATGCAGAAGAGCAGCTCCATCCTGCTGCCTTAGCTGTGGTGTCCCGTGGTCCTGACAGCTAAAGAGGGAAAGGGGCTGTGGAAAGCAAGTAGTGTTCAGGGCAATAGTCACTTAGGACCAGATTTTTCAGGAAACTAAACGTGTAAAGATGCAGATCAGGGAAAGTTTCATAGCTGTGTGTTTTTGTAAATCATACTTCGTACCAAGGGCCTTTTCAGGGGCCTTGATCAGATTCAAACCTTGCCTATTAGCTCAGTCCCTCCCTGACACAGAGGAAAAAGCAGATATGCCCTGTTCTGTTAGAGTGCTGCAAGAATACACCTGTGAATATCCTTGATGGAGATGGAGTTTCTGACTTGAGGCCTCAATCCTCTTGGGAGACTTTCCATTAATTTCTTTGGGGTTATAGAGATCCCAGAGGATTATTTCCTCAGATATGAAAGGATCAAATAGATTTGTAGCTTATCTTCTTCTGTCCCTGAGCTGATTCCCTTTTCATTGTTTGCATCTGGGAAAAGAAGCAAGAACACATATATCCTTATATTTTAGGATGCAAGCAATGGCTACCAGCTGTCATGGGAATATGATGCATTTACGAATGGCACAGTAGGTGTTCTGTGTATTTTGCTATGAACCAAGGAGCACCAGTGAGGTAGACCTCCAGTTAAAGATGAGGCCCATGCTACTAGACATTTCTTTGCTAAGACAGGACAAACAGCACCCAATTTCTGCTTGAGCTGGAGAAGT
This sequence comes from Acanthisitta chloris, assembly GCF_000695815.1. Lineage (NCBI taxonomy): Eukaryota > Metazoa > Chordata > Aves > Passeriformes > Acanthisittidae > Acanthisitta > Acanthisitta chloris. The sequence continues at coordinate 22,719 of NW_008685603.1, read as the reverse complement.
GTGCATAGAATGTAGTAATGCTAAGCAGATTTTTACCAGAACACTTCTGACTGGTAGATATGTTCTATATTTTGTGTCTAGTTTTGGCAACATCTTAGAAAATGCATGTGACCATTCTTCTATCTTGAAAAGAAATTGTTGTTCTGATTTAACTGCAAAAAGTGGTCTTGAAAATGGTTTTGGTTTTACAAATGCAGCAGAAAACCCCTCAAATCTCTTAGTATGAGTGCTGAAGAGTGTTTGTAAAATAAAAAGGGGACTGTGTTGAAAGCTGATAAATTAAAGACAGTTTCAAACAACTTTATAAAGATAATTAATTTTGTGCCCAGTGCTTTAGCGTCAGATCTTCAAACAGTATGAATAGGCAGAACAGTTGGATCATCTCACTGCCACCTTACCAAAACCAGCCTCCAGCCACCTGCAGAATTGGATGTTGTTCTCCATTAACTCTGAGAGGAAAGGAGGCACTTTATTGAAAGCCCATCTTTCCCTTAAAGGTTGTCTATCTAAATATTGAGTAAGTACAACCTCAAGAAATTGCGGGGCAGCTGGAAGGGTTTTACTTTAAGACAACAATGCCCATATAAAAGAAATCCTGCAAAAGTCTCAGCCTTCCTCACACATCAAATGGGCACTCATTTCCTAACCAACAACCCATGTGTTTCTCTCTTCTGTTCAGGGAGTGCAGTGTTCATTTGTCCAGCTGGACAGAAAAGGGAAATAATAAGCAGAGAAATTAGGGTTAGGTCACTCAGTCTGTAACTACACTAAAGCTGGAAGTTAGGGGCGACTTGGTCCTGCCTCTTTGATGAGCATGATGAAGATAGTGGCCATATGTGCTAGCACCTGCACTTGAAGGTGTAGGACTAATCATACTGAAGGAACGAGACTTGCACAAATACAACTCCATCTCCCTCCATATGCTGTGTGCAACATTGCAGGTGGCCATTATGATGTGTGAAGCAGACATATGGCTAGTGATGTACAGAGAAGAGCTTTCTCAGACCTTAAATGTGAGGCATAAATTTAAGAGCAGGAAAAGATTGAAACTGAACCCCGGGTGTATACCCTCGGTGCAGAAGTGGAAGTTCTGTAGTCCCTGAGTGGGTGTCAGGTAAATAGCTGTGTCTGCAGAGGATGCTGTACTGCCTCTGGTGATTCTCAGCACTCTTGACAACAAGGGAGGAGAAGGGGAAGTCTGTAGAGATAAAGGACTGAAATTTGTGTCTTTTGAATCCTTCTCCAATAGTAATTCTTACACTAATCCAGTTCTGCTAGGATTTTGCAGACCCACTTTTCTGTCTGGTCATACAGACGAATTTGAGATCACAGGAGCTTTTTTTGTGCCTACCTTCATGGACTCAGGGATTAGAGCCTCACGGTGGCATTCATCCTGCCTAATTTTTGTTGTCTAAAATTTACACATCTTGTGGAGAGAAAGAAACTTTTCCACATCTTGCTTATCTGACATGTCTGTCTTGGGAGGACAGAAATTTCTCCTCAGCGGGACCTGATGGTACAGAGTTGTTCAGGGTAGGGGATGAAGCCTGTGAACACCTTCACAAGAGTTTGTGAGTGAGCAGTAAAGTGTGAGCTAAAACACAGTGCATCATAATGCCATTAAGAAAAAAGAAACCTAAGATCTCCTGTGAAATAGTGGGCTTTGGGTTAGCTGTTACCGATGAAGAGAGAGATGAGGGCTGCAGAGAAAGTCTCATTAAAATTTCAGGCTGATGTTTAGCAGAAGCTCCCAAACACTGGTGGGATTGGAAGAGCAGTAGGGAACATCTTTCAGTGCTGCTGTACAAATCCATGCATGGCCCACATCCTGAATCTGTAGGCTCTTCTGATGTCTGCATCTGATAAAGCATATAGTAGAATGGAAAGAGGCTCAGAAAAAGGCAACAAGACTGATCAAAGTTAGTTTTCATGTGAGGAATAAATTGGGAAGCTCTGATTCTCTGTGCTGGAGTGTAAAAACCTGCATGGGAAAGAGAGGAGTGGAATCAGACAGTCACCATTCATATGTATTCAAGGGAACTTGGGACATGTTCATGAAACAGAAATCCACTGTGTTATAAATACACAGTAATCAGGTGCAGTGCTGGGAGGTGATGAACTGAAAACAGCTGGAGGTGCAGACAGTTTTTGTTCTCATTTGTTCTCACATTAATTACAGATTATGTCAAAAACTCATAGGGAGCAGGTTCTCTGGTTAGGGAAGGTTGTGCTCTGGTATGAGGAACACATGGCTGTGGTGGTTTGGTGGTGTACAGTTCATGAAGAATCTAGTAGCAGGAACCCAGGTATATTCCACTGAGCTAACTGAGATCCCTACAGAATTTTCCCTGTGAGGTCTGAAACTTGTCAAGCTCAATTAAGCTCCTCAAGTAGACCAAGTTTTTTTCTGTCCCAGTCTATGCTTACAAATTCACAAAGATCATGCTAAAAATTATTATACCTTATTGTAGAAAGTGTTATCTTAGGGAAAAACACTGCTGGGCAATGTGCAGTGAAGTCAGGTATCGAAAATAAAGCATCCTGTGTCTTCTTATAATTCACATTTTCTTTTTCAGCAAGATGTGAAAGAGGGATTGGACTGGGGCTGATCTAGAGCTTTGTGGCTGCAAGTGTAGAAGGGATATCAAGAGTCTTGGGGCTGTTACAAGTCATTACAGAGATGTCATGATTGACAATGACTTAGCGGGGCAAACTGATGTAATGGGACAGATTCCTTCTTTCAGTTGTGTACAACCTCCTTGACCTCCTCGATAGCAAATGTGTGAGGATAGGATATGGCTCTGTGGAAAGGTTACATGCCAAAGGGCAGAGAATGTGCTACTGTAAACATTGTGGATTTGCAGGAAGTCTGAATCAGGTCTGAACCTGTATCGTGGGCTGCAGCAGCTTCCCCTTGTCTGGTATTCCCGAATTTCAGACAGGGCTTAGGAATACTGAGAAATTTTGAAACTGATGTTTTGATTAGATTTGAAATCCCTCCTCCAGCACTATCCCTGCTTAAAATTCCTAGCTATCAAACAGCTACTTCCTCACAGATTATTGGCTTTTCATATTGCTCAAGTGCAGCCTTTTCATCAGACCGCATATGTTCTGATCACTTTCTGGCAGTTTTTCTTATTGTAAATAGAGCCCATTCAGCCATGGTTTATGTAACCACTATCCAGATAATATGCTCCTAATGACCACTTTCCCTGGAGAAACACAATTATATCTCTTTCCCCCATTCTGCCAACTGCATTTGAGTTTGCCACGGAGCCAAACGTGGCCCAGCTATTGTACTAGTGCAGATGGGTGGGAGCCTGGATTGGAAAATTCCCAATCTCTGGGCGAGAGTGTTGGCTTACTTTTGTCTGCTGTAGGTGTTCCCACTGACTGAGTTGGATAGAAGAACTTTTCTGTGCTTTCAGGCATTTTTACAAGCTTGAAGGGACATAATTTCAAAGGGTTTGTGGAAAATGAGAAGGCTTGTGTTTAGATATGATTGCAAACAGGAAATGTTCCCCAAATCTTGTCTGATGGAGTGTTGTCTGCAAATAATTACTTGGGCCATGGGCTCACGGGCTCACTCTTGCCATTGTTCACTTCTAAGATGATCAGGGTCCATTTAAGCTGCTCCAGGTGCAGCCAGCCTGGGGATCCAGGGCAGGGGAGTGCTGAAGGGCAAACCCAGGGTTTTCACAAGGAATGTCCTAGAGTGGGAAGGCAGTAGCAAGTTGCACAGGCAAACCTACTCGCAGCAGTTTACATTGTATGAATTGCCAAAATTCTGCTGAGTCCTGTGGTATTTGGAAGTTCTGGGTTCCCAAAATGTACCTCTGGCCCCAGGGCAGCCGGGCTGAGCAGTAGTGCTGAGCATGGAGCAACTTGCAGCTACTTTCTGCAGGTATTGATCCCAAAGCTAATATGTGTGCTGGGTGAAGCCTACCTCTCTCTCAAGGTCTTTGTGTGAGTAATTTGGGTGACTGTGTGTGTCTCACTTCTTGTCCTGAGCCTATCATGAAAAGGGTCAAGAACATCCTTGTTACTGCTTTTCTGCAGGCTTCCCTGGGCTCTGCAATACACAGAGATCTCAGGGAGAGGGGAACAAGACCACAGGTGCTGAATGAATTGTGTACCTCCTAGCCAGGAGGCCAATGTTACCTCTCATCCTGTGCTAGGTGGGGCCAGTGAAGAGTAGGTCTTTGACAAAATGACCTCTTGTGGGTAGATGAGAAACTGAGCAGTTTGGGGAAAGAGAAACAGATTTCAGAAAGCTTTTCAGGTATCTGCATGTTTAGGCATCTGTCAGAAGGCTCAGTACAGGGGCTATATTTTCACACCATTTAAAAAAAAATGTTGCTTCTTTTAATACTTTTGAGGTGGAGAGTCTGAAATTGATAGTTAGGCAGAATTACTAGGCTGCAGATTTAGCTGCTTCAAAACGGAGATGAAATACTCCTAGGACTGCTGCTCCTGCAACCCCAGTGATCTCAGGTCACCCAGATGACAGCGATAATTAGCCAAATATCAGAGCAGGTGCAGGTTTTTAATTTGGTAACTTGTAGACTCAGCTAGAAAAATCGAAGGCAGAGGGAGGATCAGAAAAGTCTGAGTTGGATGTTGTCTTCCCATGGGCAGTGATGGTATGATAATACAGGTTTAATGTAATTCTTGCACAGGCAAATGGCTTTTGGCTGGTTTTAGGATAGACACAGTGGCCTTGTACCTGCTTACAGAAGGTGATATAGATGTATTGAAATATCTGTAGGAATATGCACATGTACACGTGTAGATGCATGCAATTATGGACATTCAGAAAGTGAAGTATCTCTTAGAGGAGATCGGATGTGTTTAGAATTTATTTTGGGTTTAGGAAAACAAGACAAATTGTGCATTTTTTTTTCTTTCACAAATAACAAAGTATTGCAACTTAGAAATACCCTAGTAAGGAATCATGCTGAGAAAATGCAAAGGCATGCTTTCAGATCAAGCAGAACAGAAAGAAAACAAAGGGGAAACCCAAAATGTCTTTCAAATGCCTTCATGTGGATCAGACAGATAGAAAGTTATTTATCCTTCTGTATTTTTCTGGTGGGAATAACACCATTTGTTGTCCTTTTTGGGGAAGACTCCACCCCCTTGCAGACAATGCCTGTTGTCCATGCTAGGAGAGCACAGCTTGCTTGTTTTAGCTGAAAGCACAGTGACAAGGTGGAGCTCCTTGGCTCAGACTGGACACACGGCCCAAGGCTCACATTTTGCCAGGGGACCATGTGTACAACATGGATTGACAGGCTGGCTGGAAGTAACACATGGCAGAGGTTTCCCGTGAGGCAATGAGAGAGGAATCAGTTCTTGATGTGTTCAGTAGCTTTTCTTCATCATGAGAACCTGCACTTCCATTGCTCTTCCTCACACTTTTTCCCCAGTAGTAATAAACTCAATGACTAAGCCTAATGGGTGAGTTGTGGGTGAGGAATGTGTTGTGCTTTGTGCCATGCATGGACCCCAAAGAAAGCCATTACTGCCCACACTTGGGCAGCTGGGAAATGACAGAACTAGATAAATGCAGCCCAAAATTGTGGGAAGTGAGTCACTTATCAACGGCATTAGACTACATCAGGACGTTTGCAAACTGTTAGCAGTGAATTTTAATGTGAAATATTTATAAATTCTTTTATATTTTTAATACTCTGTGGAGATTTGGCTGATACAGCAATTCTTTAAATTGCACAGAAACATGATGTATGGCATACTGCAGAATATGTCAGCATGTCTCTCCAAATCCCTGCCAACATACTGGGGATGTTTTCAAGGTAAGTCTGTATGGGAAAATCACTGCTGGCTCAGTGGTAAAGTGTCCATGCCAGGTCCTGTGACATTGGATCACAGCTTTCATTGCTTCCAAACAGCCTGATTCTGCTTGTTATGCTGCCAGCAGTGCCCCTGTGAAGAGAAACCAAGCCCAGGGCTCTTTCTTGGGCCAGATGGCCTCTCAAGCCTGGAGGTCAGGCTCCAGTCCCACTGACAGGAGGCTGGATCCACCACAGAGTCACATCATCTTTCATCTTGCTTGAGTCATTCTGGTCTGATGTGGGTGGGGGACAGAGTGCCCAGGGTTTGGCTAAATGATCAACGAGGTCTTTGTGACTTGCCGTAAAGCTTTAAATCCCTCTGAGGGTCTTGCAGTGAATAAAACCTTGGCAAAAATGAGCCCCAAATGTCTAATTGTGACTGGCTCAGACAAAGGAGTCAGCAGCACACACTCTCAGAGAAAACTGTAGCAGGTTTTTGGTCCAGAAAAAAAAAAAAAAGGGAAAGTGAACCGCAGGACTCAAAGTAACAGTCTGGCAGAGGAAACACATCCCAAACAGCGAATGATTTAATCAGGCCACTCTTGTGTTGGTGCCATCTATATATTGCATTATTTATTTATTTGTAAGGAAAGGATTTGCAAAACAATGGCTGAGCTGTAGAAGCAACCAAAGTCTGCAAAGGAGGCAGTGGGTTCTACCAGTTGGATGAGACTTCAGCTGAGGAACACTTGACTATTCTGAGCAGGATCTGCCCTCATGTTAGGTGCCTGCAGCATTTCACTGCTTGGCTCACAGCCTGTGGGGTAGAAGCTCACTCCTGTTTATCAGTTGACCTAATGAGTGCTTGTGAATCCTTCACACACATTGCTCACAGGATCTGTCCCAAGTTTTGGTTCTGGAAAGATAAAATGAGAAGTTGTAAGTCCCAATATTGGTGAACAAACTCCCACTGGCCAGAGCTGTCCCCACCTAGGTGATCTGGGCATAGCCACTGGTCAGCACAGTGACACTCCAGGGCTAGGCAGAAGATGCCATGGAGCATTTCCTGATCATCTCCAGAGGTATGAGAACCTTTCCTGTACACACATGTCTCCATGGCACAAGAGGTGTGTCTGGACCTCCCCTCCAGGCATTCCCACACCAGCTGTAAATTGCCAGCTTCAGGTGTTGCTGCCAGTTAACACTGCAGCCCTGGAACTGCCTGAATGAGGTTTAACCTTGATTTACCCTTTATTTTACAAAGTTTAGCCCTATTTCAGAGTACAGTTCCCTGAGTGCAATACCTCCAATCAATCCTGTTTAAGACAGGCACCTCTCCCCAGCCCAGGTCTGGCTGTAAAAGAAATGGGTAATGATGAAGCCTTGTGTTTGTTCAACTCTTTTTGGAATTTACAGCGCTTTGTAAATGATTTATTGCAGTCATAATAATTGATGCCTCTGCAAATGGATTCCTGTCAACAATACATTCAGACCCATACCTTCATTTCAGCCTCATGGGGGCAATATGCATTTAATGGGGAAACTGGTCTGGTTGCTTTAGGTTCTTATTTATGTCCAGCAATGAAGTGCTTATCTGCCTGGTGGTGGTTCTTACTTCTGTAAAAGGAAAACTGTGTGGAGAGTGCAGGCCCCTCAGGTGCAGGAGCTGTGGTACACATCCTACCTGTGAACAGGCAGTGCCTTGCTTTGGGGAGGGGTGATGTGAGACTTGCAGCATGGGCTTTTTGTTATGGTCTTAGTCTGAAAAGTGAAGTCTTACCAGAAAAACAGCATCTTCAGAAGGTCTTGACTGATGGGGGTAGACATAAATAGATGAAAACATTAAGGCAGATCTTGGCCTCTCACTTCACTTCCCCTTAGCTCACAATGGAGACTCCTCTGCTTGTCTTTTCTCACCAAGACTTCTCCCAGAGACCATGTAGTTTCTTACTTGTACTCCTTTATTGTTATGTATATCATGGTAAGGGGACAGGAGAAACATCTACTATGCAGATCAGTTTGAGGTTTTTCATTAGATTTCCCCTGTCTTTCTCCCTGACATGCTGTGAAAGCTTCTGGATGAGAGTTTCCCTGAGCTGTTTCCCTTTTGTTAGATTTGGTTCCCATCTGCTTCCACTGGTGCAAACAGCTCTTCTACTGATGGGCAGCAACCCCTTTCTACCTCTGTGAAACCAGGACACTTTGGGATTGTGGAGAAACTGGCTGTTCCCCTGCAGCTGCAAGCACAGTTGCTCCTACCAGGGAAAATACCAGTGTGGAAAACATTAGCAGGGAAAATACAGAGGTGCTGCTGTCGTTCAGTAGTGTCCGTGATCTAACCACCACCATGTCAACTGACTGCGAAGGAGGAATTCAAGGAAGGAAAGATCCCTTACTAGCAGACACACATCTGCTGAGTAAGTTGTCCACGTCTGCATTCACCAGACTCTGCTCTGGAGTTTTGGTGTCTACAGCTTCAACCACAGTGACCTGTGCTCTCAGCTGTGGCAAGGAATGTAGTTCTCCAGAGCACATTGCTTATGTGTTTTTAAAGTAAGGATAGAAAGCTTGTATGGATTTGTGAATAAACGCAATAGAAAAATAATTCAGCTTGTCCTTTAGAGTCAGTAATCCCCAACAGCCAGAGGTTTGGTGTTTCACCTAGTGCCTGATTACTAGTTTCAATCATCTCATTAAGTGCCTGCTTTCACAGTGACTGCTCGGCGGGATCTCCGCGGGGATTAGCACGCCGGATACGCAGTAATTGAGACCTTGCGATCATTCTGTCACAAGTATCAACAGAAGGGAGGAAAACCTGTTATTTTTTTAAACAAGATACTTCAAGGGAAGGAATTGCTTTCCAAAAATAGAAGCCAATGCTTTCAGAAGTCAGTTGTGATTTTAAGGTGTCACTGTTGTTTGATACATGATTTGGAACGTCTTTAAAGGCTGCAGGTTTTGAAGAAGTGATACCTGTCTTCACTGTACTGAGCTGTGTATAGGGACTGAAGAACAGTGCAGAGGGAATAGACTTCAAATTCTTTTAAGAAAGGCTGAGCTGGAAGGGATGGAGTCTTTTCTAGGTATGACCCCCTAATGTACCCATGGGTGAGCTGGCTCAGCCTCCTAAGATAAACCTGTGTCATGTCTGGAGTTGCCAACCTTTTTGCTTTCCTCTTATATGCTGCTAAACTATTTTTTTTCCAGTTCCTTTTGCTTGTGGCTCAGAACAAAGACACCTTGAAGCTCATGGCATGAATGATAGAATAGTTTGGATTGGAAGGGACCTTATTTAGTTCCAACTCTCGTGCCATGTGCAGAGACACCTTCCACTAATAGATGGGCTGAGATTTGTTTTCTGGCAACTATTCTCCAAACCTTTAGCTCTCTTTTTACTTCCAGTAGTTTCCTGGTTGATCAAGAGCCAGTTTTCATTGTTTTCTGTCATAGGTTATGCTGGTGGGTTTTGTCTTTATTGCAAGGCAAGCTTTGCTCCCACTAGGAAGAGAGGCCAAGAGAAGTGGGATTGTTAAGCCTGGAAAGGAGAAGGCTTCAGGATGACCTAATTGTAGCCTTTCAGTACCTGAAGGGGCTACAAGAATGATGGAGAGGGACTTTTTACAGGAGCATGTAGTGATAGGGTGAGGGAGAAAGGCTTCACACTGACAGAGAATAGGTTTAGATTAGATATTAGGAAACAAACCTTCCCTGTGAGGGTGGTGGGCACTGGAACTGGTTGCCCGGAGAAACTGTAGATGCCTCATCCCTGTAAGCATTTAAGGCTAGGCTGAAGGGAGCTCTGAGCAACCTGATCTAGTGGGAGGTGTCCCTGCCCATGGCAAAAGGGGTGGAACTAGATGATCTTTAAGGTTCCTTCCAACCCAACCCAAACCATTCTGTGATTCTGTGATTCTATGATTGAGACATTAAGATGTGCTGCTAAAGCATTGAGATACATTCATGTGACTGCTGGATGAAAACAGCCAGTGCTTTAGAGGCTAATGAAGATGACATGGCTGCAGGGCCCACTGGAAACCCTTCAAAACTCCAGAGAAGTCAAAATGTATTCAAGATGTTCCCTCAAACCTAGGTGCAAAACAAGTGGGTTAAAACAGCTGTACTAGTTGAAGCAGATGGCACTGCCATCTCCTGTCAGCTGGCAGCCTTGCCTTTGTGTTTCCCTGTTTGCTGTGGTGGGTCTTGCTTCTTGAGGCAGGCAGGTCATTGTGAGCCCATGGAAGCCCCTGGCTGTTAGGTGCTTGTGCCTGTGTGCTTTGCTCCCATCTGCAGTGAGAAACCCACCAGGCCTGTCCAGGCAGATGGGTGGGCAGGTGAGGAGTGATCATTAGCCAAACTGAGGCTCTCTCAAGCGGCGCTGATGGCTCAGCTACAACAGCTCAGAGCCACTGTGCCAGTAATGTCTCTGTGACAGTTTCACAGGCTGTCAGTGACCACTGTGCCTGAGTGACACAACTCCTGGGTAATGGGATTTAATTGCTCTTTGGAGCAGAGGTGGGGGGGCAGGTATTGGGTTGGATTTTATTTTTTGGCACTATGGGATACATTTAAAAAACACTTTTATGAGGTGAAGTTGGAACGGGAGAGAGTCAAAATAGATATGTGCCTTTATGGAGTGGGATGAAGCTTGAGCTGTGCCAGGGGAAGTTTAGGTTGGACACTAGGAAGAATTTCTTCACAGAAGAGGATACTGGAATGAACTGGCCAGGGAGGCGGTGTAGTCACTGTCCCTGGAGGTGTTTAAGGAAAGACTGGATGTGGCATTTAGTGCTATGGTCTAGTTGAGATGGTGGTGTTAGGTTACAGGTTGGACTTGATGATCTCAGAGGTCTTTTCCAACCTTAATGATTCTGTGATTTTGTGAAGTAGCTTTAGAAAGCAAAGAGGATTCTTGGATCCGTTTGTAAGTGGTTCTGTGGATAGGTGGTCAAAATAGGTGATCAGCCAACACAAACAGCCTTGGAAAGGGTGCAAAAAGGTGAGTTTGCTCTTCTCTTTTCACATTGCTCTCCTGTCAGCTCCTCCAGGGCTCCTGAGACTCAGGCTCTTGCCACAGGCTCCACATCAAGGCTGCTCGGGCCATGCTACCTTTGGGCTCCCAACCACTTTGAGATCTGTTTCACTCCCATCCCCCAGACTGTCTGTGCTAGCCACAGAAATCACCCAGTAATTTAATTTGACTCCATCTCATGTGGTTTGGTTCTATTTCTGCAGGAAGGAAGTGTCAGGGGCATTGGCAAGGCAGTGCAGAAGTAAGTCCAACTGATGGTAGCAGGGATCCCCTTTCATGTGGTGTCTGGCACCAGCACCAGCTCTCACCTTCCTCTTAACTCCCTCCTTCCCAAGGAAATAAAAAGAGACATCTTGGCTGCTCTCTTCCCCAGCAAACATCCTAGCAATGGAGAAAGGTTAGCAATGGTTTTCCCTTCCCTTCCTCTTTCCTGTTCTTTTGGCTGCCATGAGGACCCCTGGCAAATCCAATTTATTTTTTCATTTTTCATTCTTGGTGGTGCATTTGAAGCACTAACTGGTGCCACAGGAAATGAGCTGAGGTAGAAACCCACAGGGACCCCAGGCTGTGCAGACACTGATGGATTGTGCAAGTCAGGAGAGTATAGGAGCCACTCTCTTCATGTTTAAAGGTACCACAAAACACACTGCCCGGGATGAGCACACCCACAGGGGTTGCCTGTTGGAGATGTGTTTATCTATATCACCAGTATTCACAGCTCCTTGTTTTGAAAAACTCTTGCAATCTATTTCAGAACAGGGTATATTAATTTAAACATTTGTTCCAAACATATGAATTTAAACATATTAGTTTAAACATTTGTTCCAAACCCACCTTTTCCAATACAGGACTGCATTTAGCTTTACCCACTTGCTTCTAGGTCATAGTTGTATTGTGGTTTGTTTCCTGTTTTGTTCATTAATTTCTACCCAATTAACCTCTTCTTTTTCATCTAGGCAGGAGATAATGAGCTTGTATGATAATCTTTTATGGTGTCTGTTAAGCACTACTTTTGAAGCAAGCTAAGCTAATGACACGGGTAATTAAACCTCACACATATATGAGGATATAAGATGATTGGCAGCAGACTCTGGATGGCTTTATTCCCTCCCCACCTGCACTCTCCCTGGCTGTGCACAGATGCCAAGGGCCAGTGTAGAGGCAATGTCACCTTGCCCTGGAGTGCACACAGAGCAGAGAAAGATTAGAGTTAACAGGGACCAATACATATCCATGCTCACAAAGTGAGCCAAACTTTGTGAGCCAGGGTCTGGGTGTCTCAGCAGACCTGGGTTCCCTGAAATCTCAGTCTGAGTCCTGGCAAGGGGATGCTCCTACCTGGAGTGAGTTCCATATACGTTACTACAAGAAGCATCTTGTCTAGGCCCTTGAAATTAAAGGGTGACTTTAACATGTGAACTGTAACGTGTGACCACTAGAACTAATTATGGAATCCATATTAGATGAAATTCTCAGCCAAATTAATGTTCCTTCCATACAGCACTTCACCTTGCTATGCAGTTGGATATGCTCCTGCCTTTCCTCATCCTGCACAGACATATAGGCACTGACATGCACCAGAAGCAGCCACACATAGATCAGGGATTGGTTGGCACTTTGCTACCCAGAATAGAAAGGTGACAGTGCTGAGAACTTTGGAAAAAATCTCGCTCTGGAGCTTCTGTTCTGTACCTGCCTTGGCTCTGAAATGAGAGAGGAGCTCACATTTTTAAAATATTGCTTAGTAAGTGAGTAGAGATCAATTCCTATCCCAGTAAAGATGTAACTCCAGCATAAGAAAACAGCAAGCAGATCGTTAGCTGTTAGAGATAGGGTAGGTTACTTGCTGGGGAAAGCAATAAATTTGCTTTCTTGCACATTTGCACTTTCCTCTTACCTCTTGCCCTCCTTCCCCAGATAGTCAAGACTGCTTAAGGGCAATTCCTGTCACCTAAGCATGTCAGTGCCCCTTGTTGGCAGGTGCTGACGAGCAATCTGTGACATATAATGAAGTGGCTTGTTTTTGTAGAGTTCAGAGTACCACCACTCTGGCTGTGGGGTACCTGTATCAAGCAGGCGCTATCTATAGCATCATTTATTTGTTCAAAGCAAAAAGAAAAGCGATGAGAGAGACCCAAAACAAGGGAAAAGATAAACTGTAGATAAGTTTATATTTTCTGTTCTGAACAATAGATGAGAGACCTGCAGTAACAGCTACATCAGCATTTATTGCATCTCTGACCCAAAAGCTGCCTGATAAATTCTAGCTAATTTCAGACTTGGTTTAGAACAAAGCAGCAATCTCTTCTGAATGTCTTTTATATGCCCACTTTTATTGTACGGCTATAAAGTGATTTTATTTTTTTTTATGATTTGCCTTTTAATGTCCCCCAGCACTGTGCCTTTGCTCATCCCTTTGCTCCCAGCCTGGGCTGACACACACCAGCCCAGGTCTCTTCCTCCTGCGAGGCAATACCAGGCTGTGCTTCAGGTGTCACGAGCTCTGATGTAAATTGTCACACCTGCATGACAGAATGTGCACAGCTCTGGTCTGCAGGTCCTCTGCAACACTGAACAGGCTTTCCTTGGCAAAGCCCTTCAGGCCATTCCTCCAAAGATACTGGCTGGAGTGGGAATTTACATACCCTGTGTAAGGTGCATTCCTTGAACTGAGTCCTGCCCTAACTAAAGCTGCTAGACACTGTCCATGTAAGAACTCAGTAATATTTTCTAATAAGAATAGCTGTGTTTTTTCTTGTCATTATTTCATTACAAGCACTTGCAGCAAGTATTTTTAGTCTGTATTCTGCTTTATTTTAATTTTATTTTTATTAATTGTGGCTATTAGCTCTTGTAATGTGTTTTCTTATATTATTTTGCTTTTCACAGTTATATGTCCTACACATTTAAATTAATATTGTTATTTCAGTCAACAATTCTTAACCAAACCCTGTGGTTTTTTTGTGGGCCTTGAGCATCGGTCCCCACATTCAGGAGCCAAGTGACTTTCAGTGTTGCAGCACAAGTGATAAAACCCCAAAGCCCCAGAAGCTTCCAGTTTGGAAGCCCAGCTCCTTTATGTTTGGTTTGGTATAAGAAACCCCATCAGGAGCCCCAGAATGAACAGAGACTGAAGGGGGCACTTCCTTGGGAGCAGGAGTACCAGCTGACTGGGTGTGATGCCTTGCTCCAGGGAAAGGACAGTGATTTGGCTGCCTAGCAGTGCCCTCAGGAGTGGGAAATTCAGGGACAAATATTAGAGTCCATTGGAATGAACCAATGGATTATGGTCTTTGTGAGTCCCAAACCTTCAAGATGACTGTTGGCAGTGTTGTATTAAACATCTCCAAAGGGCTGCAGTCTGAAAAAGTAAGACACAATGTTCTCCTTGCCCCCACTCCCACACAGTCACGCAACACTTTCACTGGGGATTCTTCAACACTGGGGAAAAAACAGAATAAAAAGAATGAGCCCTTTCAAGGACTCTGTTAATGGCCCAGGGACTGAGCTATATCCCAGGAGATGTAGCTGTCTGTCTTATACAAGAGCTGCAAGGCCTGCTGGAAAAGCACATGTACCCAAGAACATGTTCATTATGAGTCCATTAAGCTGTGTACTGATATGCTGAAAGATAAGGACAGAGTCAGGCTAGTCATGATCTCTCTCCTTCTCTTCCCTTCCTCCTGCATTTCCACAGCCCTGTAGCTAGGTCTCTCAAGTGAAAGCATATCTCTAGAAAACACTTTTCTTCCTCTCACTGTGCTGCTGGTTAATATTCATAGCAAATGGAGATGCAATTTGAAATTATTTAGGCTGTTATGCCATCATCAGTGCTGGCTATTTTAGATTGGATATTAGGAAGAATGCCTTCACTGAAAGGGTTATCAAACACCAGAACAGGCTGCCCAGGGCAGTGGTGGAGTCACCATCCCTGGAGGGATTTAAAAGGCATGTGGATGTGGCTCCTGGGGTCATGGTTTAGTGGTGGGCTTGGCAGTGCTGGGGGAATGGTTGGACTTGATGGGCTTAGAGGTTTTTTGCAAACTAAATGATTCTATGACAGTAAATAGCATGTGGTTAAAAACAGGAGAGGCTCTTTTAACATGGTGCTTTGGACCCAGTGCTGTGTCCCGAAGTGTGGGAGGATAAGGCCCTCTTGAAACTGGTGTGGCATTTCTGATGGAAGTCTCTGGCTGTGTATAGGTAAGGAAGGGATAGGATGAGACCTCAGGTTTTTGGGGGGCAATTTTGCTGAAGTTTAAAAACCAGAGTGTGTTCTCTGAAGCAGTTACTTCTATAGATAATGACCAGGTCTCACCCAACTGAAACCTCCCCATGCCTTAGCAACCGCCTTCCCCTCCCGGGAAATGATGGATGAAGTAATCTGTGTTGTGGTGCTGCTGGCTGTAAGGCTGTAAATCGCATGCATGTGCTCCCAGAAATATGAGATCCCACATTGGCTTTTAAAGAACTGCTGCAACAGTAATGCTGATAAAATCTCCCTGTCTTTGGGGGAGCACTGAAGCACAGTGTGCGTCCCGACAGGCCCATGCATCAACGGGTGATGAGCACACGTGCCTGACAGCAGACGCTTCCTTTAAGGGCTGCTGAGCCCAGTGAAATATCTCTTCCCGAGACGTTTTGCGGTAGCTTGGCATGTTACTGTACATGAGCTATTGCTGAGGCGATTGCAGGCAACCAAGAGCCATTTAGAAACAAAATGAGAATGGAACAAATCATAGAAACAAAGCCTTGCTGATTCCAAAGGATGCCTCTGTCCCTCGGCCCTGGCATCGCCGTGGATCAGGTCACCAGCTGGTGTCATTTTCCATCTTCTTTCTTGGCTTGAAGCAGGTGATGCCAGTTTGTACCAGGACAGATATTCATGCCAGCAAAGCAGCAGAAGTAACAATGCAACAAAAATACTTTTATCATCCTCAGCTTTGACTTAGTGGGACCTTGGCAACATCTGCCTGCCAAGGAATGGGCTGTGGTCCCGAGACTGTGCCTTATGCTGATGCTGGCTTTCTCTAGCACTAAAAGTGATGCTTGCTGCATCCTGCTTGTTGTCATCCAAGTAATTGTGGGGCCACACTCTCCAGTCAGTGCAGTGAGGATTTTGGTGACTTTCAAAGGCTTGGTGGTTTTGTGGTTTAGTTTTGTTTCAGTGTTCTGGCTAAAGCAAAACTTTGCCAGCTGTTGTCCTGGTATAACTGGGGGGCACAGGGAGGGATATGCCATGTCCTCCACTGGCCTGATGCCAGGAAGAGAACAAACTATTGACTTGAGACCAAAGGGAAAGCATAAAACTTGTCTTGCCCTATAGGGCTCCTTAGATGGGCAGTGCCTGTGGGCTGTCTAGCAGTGGCCCACTGATGTCATGAGGATGCTTTAATTTGAAACAAGCTTCTCTTTTAGAGCCTCCCATTTGGGTTGCTTATTCATGGCAATACAGTGTTTTGTCCCACTGTTTGGTTTCCTGTGTGCTAAACACCACATATTTCCTGCCTGCACAGAGATCATGCTCTAGGAGGGGCCAAACTCATGTTTCAGAGGGAAGCGAAAGGCAACAGAAATCCAAAAGTGCATTTA
This sequence comes from Acanthisitta chloris, assembly GCF_000695815.1. NCBI lineage: Eukaryota > Metazoa > Chordata > Aves > Passeriformes > Acanthisittidae > Acanthisitta > Acanthisitta chloris. The sequence goes on along the minus strand of NW_008685603.1, from coordinate 6,303 downwards.
TAAGGTGAGATGTGATTGCACTCCTCTTGGGCTGATGGAACCATATCTGAGAGCTGCTCATCACAAACAGTCAATTTTGGAGCCTGGCAGGAGCCCCAGCAATGGTTCTGATTTTGCTGAAGATGGTGTTTAGGGCTGGCAGCTGTAATACTGTCAGCTGTCTGACAGCAAGGGGAAAAGTCCTCTCTTGGCATTAGTTTCTGAAGAAAGTGCTGCAGGGCTCTTCAGAAATGAAAAAATAAAGCAGTAGCAAAGAGAATTGACTCTAGGCTAGCTCACAGTCACCCCAAAGTTGTTTGTAGCCAAGCTGTGGCTTAGTGAAGGCAGTGGAATCTGGACTAATGGGAAATGGGAGGTAACTCCCTACTCTGGGGAATGGGACCATCATTGCTTTCTGCTCAGTACTTGAGGTCTGACCTCACCTCACCCCTTGGGATTGACTCTACTGGGAAGCTCCCAGTGTGAGGTGGAGTGAGGTCTCCTGCAGCCTGGCTGTCAGCTGGAGGGGCTGCTCTCCTCAGCCACCCAAGCATGGCCAGAGCCCTCCTGCCCCATCAGTCCCCTGAGGAAAAGCCAAGCAGCCTGTTAAATGAGGATTTTTCAATACAGCCCAGAGGGGCATTGAAGGAGTCCAACAAACTCCCTGTTTGCACGAGCAATGCAAGCAGGAACGTGGCAGCAGCAGGCAGTGACCCCACTGTCCAGATATCATTGCTTCCCGAAGGCCGGAGCGGGCAGCAGCCTGTGCCTGGCTGTGCTCCACCATCACTGCCTGCGCCATCCAACCGTCAGAGGAGCTGCCTTAGCACTGCTAGAGGGAGAAGTGACAAAACTGCAATCTAAATGTGGCTCTTTCAAGCTCTCTGAATGACAGAGAACACCTGACACGCTGTGTTGGAGAAGGCTGGCTCTTTCTTGCTGCACGTTGACAGGGGCATTAAAATGTATTTATAACAGCTGTGGATGGCTTGCCCTGAGGAGTGAACTTAATTCTTAGTCTGCCAGGCACTCCTTTGTGAGTGACAGTGATTTGTCCCCTGTGTGTTCGTTCTCCTTCTTGCCCTCTTGCATTCCCCTTGCATTTTATAGAGCTGTATTTGACAGTCTAATTTCATATAACTAATAACATTATGTAGTGAAATGAGCTCAAATGTCCGTTTATCTCTCCAATGCTGAACCACTTGGTAAATAGTACCTTTCCCATCTCTCCTGTTGAGCCTCTGCTGTTGTTCAGTTTTCTGGTCTCCCTTTAAAACAAACATTTTGATGAGAGAAGTGCTCTGACATCTATCTTCCATGTGACTAAGCCAGGGAAGTGCTTTATACAGCTGCAACAGGCCCTTTGGTGACAAGATGCAATGAGTAACTAAACAAAAAGCTAAGCTGAAATTGGCTATTTTAATTTTTCAAGTAGAAATTTTGACAGCACATCTCAACCCTCACCCTCATCTTGACATAGAAACAAAATGAATGCAGAAATCCCAGCTCTGCCAAATCAGGGAGAGTGCTGGTGTTGCCTTTGACAGGCATCAGGTTTTGCCCCTGCGGCTTCCGGTGTTTCCCATTCCCCCTTGATCTGCAGCCACAGAGACCTGGATTGTTTTGCCCAGCTGAGAAGGACCTTTCAGGTAGAGAGGACTTGGATGCCCATGTTATAGCCCCCTTAGTGGTTGTTGTTGGGGGGAGCTGTGGAAATGCAGAGTTGCAGGTCAGCACAGGACACCTGAGACAACTGACAGCTCTGGGTACCTAATTAGAGGGATTTTCTCAGTTTAGACTCACCCAGAGGTTTGTAGCTGGGAATGTATGTTGCTATGAGTTTATACAAGTTACAGTCACCCATAGAAGTATCTAATGGGTTTTGTAACAGCTTCTAGAAAAGTTTTTTTCTTGGCCAGCAAAATACCTCAGGCAATCTGTTCCACTGAGTTAGTCTATTGGGAGAATTTTTCTTTTGGTAGCTCATTTTGCTATAGAAGGCAAGTACATCTCCTTGGTGTTTGTTGAGAAAGGGGCAAACAAGAGCCTATTTGCCGTCATCATCTTCTTTATCCTGCACTGGATCTTCAAAATCTCTGTCATTCCCTTGCTGTCCTCTTTGGACATTCCATCTGCATCCTCTCTTCCTGCAAGGAAGAGTCAGATGCAGGTCACTTTGGAGTAATCAGACTTCCCAGACCTATTTTGAAGCTAATGCTTTTTAAATATTTTTTTAATATTTTTATTTTTATTTCTGAATATTTGCTTTTGCCATCACATTACACCTATGAATAATTTGGTTTGGTCAAATCTTCCATCAAATTCTTTTTTTAGCCAGGTGCAACAAAGCCTTCTGATTGAAAACTGCATCTTTTACAGTGTAACCCTGGCTCCTGGCCTCAGCTGTTCCCAGCCATGGCTCAGCCTTGGTTTCTGCTGCTAGCATGGATTTTTCCTGACAAAGTAAGTTCTGCATTAAGGGAAGGGGAGGGGGCAGGTACAGCTCAAAGCTGGCAGCTACGCACACCTTATCCATTCAACAGAGCTGTGCAAATTACTCTGCTTATTACCTGTTTTGCAGAAAATCATAGCACATCCTCCCAAAATGGGAGAAACAGATGTTTTCCTAATTATTACCTGTACTCCCATTTGCCATGTGGGACAGAATGTGAAGGGAATGACTGGTGACAGTGCAGCACAACTTGCCTTCTGCTTATGTAAGCACATAGGGGTCTCCCTAGATGACTTGTATATGTGAGGTAGGTTAGCCCCATGGTTGCACGCTGCACGTGATAAAGCAAGTTAAAAGCATGGGGGCACATCTCCCAGGCAGTAGGGACCACCCCAGCAGCAAAAGTGTTTGCTCTTGAACTTGGCCTTTGCTCCTTGTCCACGTGGGCTGAGAATCTTGCTTCTGGTGATTTACAACTAACCCAGGGATAGAAATGAGAAGAAATCACTTCGTTTTATGGTGAGGAAACAGAATGCTAGAGAGTTAAAAGAATATGAACAAAATAGTAGGTCAGTGACATAGTTCAACTCACACTTTGGAGTTCTGGGTCTAGCCTTTAGATCCTCCAGGTCATGTTTTGCCTTTTCTGTTCCTTACTGTGCCATGAAAACAAAAACCAAGCAGGGAACAGCAATTTCCCTTCAGGGTAGAGGAGGAGGGAGAACATCACATGGATAGGAAGTATGCACTCCTCAATCTCTCAGCTCATACGGCATGCAAACTCAGTTCTGAAAAAGCCAGAAAAGTATTTCATACTTTATTTTTGATAATAAATATGGCCATGTGGAGTAATTAGAAAGATGGCAAGTGCTAGACTGTGAAGGGGTTGCTTTCTGATGTTTCAATTGACATCAGTTCTTTTGGTTGGCCTCAAAATCACAGTTGATATGGCCTAAATTAGCAGAATTGATCTTCAAAACTCAGCAAAGCCGCAGATCTTCTTTTTTGCCATCATAGAATTCTTTATAAAGTTGGCTCAATGGGTTTTTTCCTCTCATATTCATTAATATACATATTAAATGCTTAATTTAGAAACGACCGCAGTCCTTGATCACCTTCCTGTTTACATTTTGATGTTGTACTCAGAGCAAAGGGACCCTCCTTGTACTTCTTCTCCCTCCTCCACTCTCTGAGCTTTGTCACCCTCCTTTGGGATCTCTTTTCAAAAGATCAAGAGTAGAGAAAAGGCTTCAGATGCCATAAATATTGCAGGAACCAGTGTTCATCAGAGAACAGCCTCCTTTAAGATCAATATGTCTTCCTGAGGGGGCATTCAGTCCTTCAAAGTAAACAAGCTGGGAACATTAATTCAAATGCTTTTATACTAAATACATATACATGAATTAGCCCGTGTGGCTGTGATAAATAAGTGTTATATAAGTGAGGTTTAAAGCAAAAAAAAAGCAGAGTCTGCAGATTCGCAAGGCACGAACCAATTCCTTCTGCCGATCTTCTGATGACCGAGATAATTTTGTTAAAGGGCTAAAAGGAAGTTCTCTTCACCTTTGTGAACAGATTGATCTGGGCTATCAGAATCTTTTCCTGAGAGGAGGAATACGATTATGCTGATGTGCAAGTCAAGATATATTGCAAAATGTGCTGAATCTACATTTTGCAGTGTGTCATTGCCTGGGTTGGGAAATGTGGTGGTTTCTTGGGGAGGAGAGAGAGAGATGGAGATGGGGTTACCTCTGACCCAAGGAGGGAAGGTGAAAGCAATATGTTTCAACTTCTTTCTCTGTCAGACATTGGAAAGTGGTTCAGACTGATGTCAGATGTTTTGAGTGTGTTTGTAACCTGCCAGTCCTCTCTGAAATGGGCAAGTTCCAGAGCTGGAACTGCCTTGCAGTGAGAGTGGGAGCTTGGCAAAAGTTTGGCTCAAACTGGAGGTGGGTAATACAGTTTGATTCTTTCATGCTTCTGATATCAGCTTCCTTCCTTCCAGTGCCACAGGGTACCAGGACAAACGAAACATACTGGAGGAGGGGACCATGGAAATTGAGAAAAATCGGGATGGTCTTGAATGGTCTGTTCATGTTCAGGGTAGCCCCTGTTCCTCAGTGAAACCAGACTCTTCCACAACCTTGGAGGAGATAAGTGTTCTTAGGAACATTCAAGTCTCTAGGTTATTAGCTCTGGATAATGGTTTCAGGAAAATCCTTCCCTTCTAAAGTTTAAAGAGCAGAGAAGACAGCAAGAAAAAAATAAATTGGTAGGAGTGTAGGAAAGGTCGATCATAGAGAAAATGTTGCTAATTATGACACATTTGAAAAACATGACAGGATAACCAAGTAGAAGAAAGGGTAAGGATGAGTAAGAGAATTAGAAGAAAAATAGCCTGGTAGTCATTATTTCTTATCTGGCACAGCTTGCCATTCAAAAGAATCTCTTCATATGTTAGAAAACAGGCTGGCTGGTGGCTAAGGCCTGGAACAAGTTGGGTGATTTTTATTTTTTTCTTTTCCACTGCTGTGGTCTGGGCCTTTTTTTGTATTTGGACAGCTGGAGGATTTCCTCTTAACCCGTGAGCTCTCTAATTCAGCAGATTGGAAAAAAATCAGAGACTTCAGCATGTCTTGGCCAAACCTCCTGATTGCGCCAGACATTGGGGCAGCAAAACATGTCTCTGGGCTCATGCAGACTCAGAGCGTTGCAGACATGTTACTGTAGTAGTATCTTGATGTCAATGAAAGTATGTTTGTTCTTATCCCTTAGAAGTGTTTAAGCCTTCAAAATAGTTGATCAATTATCTTTTATGCCCTACTTAATTCCTTTTCTGCCAGGTGCTTATGTCTGGAGTCTCTGATCATGGGTGGTGGCAAGCAAGAGGATTTATATCACAGCCTGGTGTGTTGAGCTACTCAGACATGAGGATGTGCCTTCCATGCCCTTAGGCACAAATGAGTCCTGTTCATCTGAGCAGTTTCCTTCTGAATCACGTAGTCTTCATCCAGCAGCTCTGAGTGCTGTGACTGAGACTCGGGAGGAGATCAGCACTAGGACTCTGTGGTGCGCAGGGCAGGCTTTGCTGGCTCAGCAGTAGAAGAGAGCTTTGTAAGGTGAGCAGCAGGGCAGGCAGCTGAAAGGTTGTAGCTGAGAGGTACTCCAGCTATTTTCCTTGCTCTTGGCATTGAAGGATGAAGTCTACTTTTTTACTGCAGTAGGATAGAGTGGCAAATAATGTTGGCAAATGATATGTCCTGCTCACAGGTCCTAAGGCACACCCAGGTTGCCCCAGTTAGCCACTGAAAGGGAGTTTCCATTCATCTTACTCTTTATCTTTAAACTAATGAGCTGAAATCTCTGAGCAGTTGCTTCTGATCTTTCCAGTCTGGGGATGCTTCGAAGGGAAGACGAAGTGAATGCAAAACTACCAGCCAGGAGGGTCAGTTATCATGTGGGCATTCTGGTCCTGACATTCAATAGATAAAATTTAAAGGAATTTCATACAGGAGGGATGGAGAAACAAATGGTAAAGCCACTGGGTTTCGTAAGGCTGCTGTGAGTTATTTCATGACCTTGGGCAGCTCCACAATATTTATGTGCATTTTGTTCATGGCCTTCCATCTCACTGATCCATCTGTGCTGCTGTAATGAGGATAGTAAAGACTCCTGAGACATTTCCCAGGGTCTCTGATACAAAACCCACAAACTCCTCTCCATCAGCCTCATTCAACACAGTTAGAATTGCTCTTTTTGTTTAGGGCTGTGTTCACTCTGTTCCTCTCAAAATGTGACATTGTGTTCTTCTGAAGAATGTAAAAACAGTCATGTGTGCAGAACATGTGGAGCATCAATTCAGACTAAAATCA
>NW_008685602.1:58663-60704 GCF_000695815.1 Acanthisitta chloris | reverse complement strand
AACGCTGCCCACCCCCCTTTCCCTGCAGACCCCCCACACCACCCCCAGGATGGGCATCATCCTCCTCCATCCTCCCCACAGAGACAGTTGAACTGTGTTGGTCCTAAGCAGGTTGAAGGGAGATGATGCTCTGAGTGTTGTGTCCTGCTCTGTGCCCTCTCCCAACTTATCCTACCCAGCAGGTCAAGGCTAAGCCATTCATCCTCCCAGATTTATGAATTATAGAATCATCGAATCAATCAGGTTGGAAAAGAGCTCCAAGAGCATCAAGTCCAACCCTACTGCCATGGCACTAAGTGCCACATCCAGTCTCAGCTTGAAAACCTCCAGGGATGGTGAATCCACCACCTCCCTGGGCAGCACATTCCAATGTCTGATCACTCTCTCTGTAAAAAATCTCTTCCCAAGATCCAACCTAACCCTCCCCTGGCAGAGCTTGAGTCTGTGCCCTCTTGTCCTGCTGCTGGTTGCCTGGGAGAAGAGACCAACCCCCACCTGACTCCAACCTCCTGTCAGGGAGTTGTAGAGGGTGAGAAGGTCTCCCCTGAGCCTCCTCTTCTCCAGGCTGAACACCCCCAGCTCCCTCAGCCTCTCCTCATGCCACTTGTGCTCCAGTCCCTTCCCCAGCCTCGTTGCTCTTCTCTGGACCAGCTCCAGGAGGTTCTGCCTTCCAAACAGCCCCAACATTCCCTGGCTGTGTTTTCCTCCCTCCCTGGTTGGGTTTTTTCCCCTCTGTAACACAAACCCCAAGCTCTGCCCGTTGGTTATCCCTGTTGGCAGCTCCACATCCTCCTCCCTATCCCTGTGCCATCACCCTGTGGGTGCTGAATGGCCAAGGGCAGATCCATGCCTGGAAAGGAGGGAGAAAAAGGTGACTTTGGGGTGTCCTGCTCAGTGCTGGAGGTGGAGAGGGACCAGCACCATCAGAACGTGACAAGTTATTCTAATGAGTTTCCTCCTGTAAATGAGCCACGAGCAAAAGGTGCACAGGGAAAAAGAAACAAAACCAAAACAACACATAGGAAAAATCCACAGGAGAAAAAAACCAACGGGGGGAAAAAAACCCAACCCACTGCTGTCACTGTGTTTTGAGCATCCCTCAAACCTGACCGAGGCACTGCAAGACTTTTTAAATTCTCTCACTATGTGACCTCAATTTAAGGGCAGTTTGTGCCCACTATGGTGCAAAGTGCCACTTTTCCCAGGTGTGACCTGAATGATCAGTGAGTTCTCAGTGCCCCGAGGCTCCTCCTGAGCCTGCACCTGGCTCAGCTTTGGGTCCCCACAGGAGGGACAGGCGGAGGAGCTGCTGATGCTCTGCTGGGACCGATAAGGAGGAGGAGGCAGTGGCAGGAGCTTGTCTGGCTCTGGCACAGCAAACGCAGCCAGTAAATTTCCACTGGGGCAGCTCCGAGTTAATGAGCTCAGTGCGTGACCCCGGGAGCTGCCAGCGGTTGGGAGGAATTCCCCAGGAAAGCTGGGAGGGATGGAGACCCTTCCTGTGGGAGCTGCCCCGAGGGACAGGGCTTGGCTCTCAATGCACTCAGTGCCCCAGGGGGAAGCTCCCAGATGGGGAAAGGGGCCTGGGGTGCACAGCTTGGCTCGGAGGAGGCATTTGAAACTAAAAACTGGAGGATTTGGGGATTTGCAAGAGTGTTGGCTCAGTTTGTGCTCCGTGACCGAGTCCTGCTCGCTGCCCTGGGAGCTTTGCCTCCCTGTGTGGGTGTTAGTGGCAGCTCCAAGGTCGAGGCTGGTGAGACTGGAGGGAGCAGAATCCTCCCACCTTTCAAACAAGCCAAGGTTCTGCAAGATGTTCTTTGCTCCCTGGGTTATTTTCACCTTCTCCATAGTTTGGTGTTTTGGATGGAGAATCCAAGTGACCACAGGTATTGGAATGTGCTGCCCAGGGAGGTGGTGGAGTCACCATCCTTGGAGGTTTTCAAGATGAGACTTAGTGCCATGGTCTGGTAACCACAGGAGGGTTGGATTTGATGATCTTGGAGGTCTTTTCCAACCTGGTTGATTCTATGGATTCAGCAGG
>NW_008685602.1:54771-58646 GCF_000695815.1 Acanthisitta chloris | reverse complement strand
GTTGTCACCCACTGGTCGAGAAGGGAGCCCAGAGCAGAGAGCAGGAAAACAGAAGCTATTCCAAGGATGTTACACTCCTGGAGCAGTGACTGGAGAGGATTTATCCTTGATTTCAGCCCTGGGAATGCAGCACCAGAGGATGGGGAGAGCAGGAAGAGGGAGAGACTCACCACCACCTGCATCCAGAGCTTTTGCTGGATGAATCAGAGGAGTGGGTGGAGGTGGGAGCTCCAGCAGTGTGGACAGGCAGTGTCTGTGCCAGGCTCATCTCCACCTGATGATGCTTCTGCATCACCAGCTCTGCTCAGCTCCCCAGGGATGTGACTCAGTGCCCACGTCAGCCCCAGCTGGGCTCCCTCCGCTCCGTGGATTCTGAGCATCCCTGAGCCTCCTCCTGCTCCAGGGCCATGGATCCTGCACTGCCACCAGCCTCAGGCTCCTCTTCCCAAGCAGTTTTCCTCCAAACCCCTAAGGATGCTGGAATGGGCACAGCCCCAGCTCCTGGAAACTGATCCCACTGGAGCATGGGGAGCATTCCAAGCAGTCTTCCCACTTCAAACATCTCTTCCCAAGCAGTTTTCCTCCAAACCCCTAAGGATGCTGGAATGGGCACATCCCCAGCTCCTGGAGGCTGATCCCACTGGAGCATGGGGAGCATTCCAAGCAGCTTCCCTATTCCAAACATCTCTTCCCAAGCACTTTCCCCACTCCAAACACCTCTTCCCTCTCCTTTTTCTTACCTAATTCCTTGCTCTGCCTCTTCAGCTCACTCAATATTCCTTCCCCTTTCCTGCTTCCCAACTCCAGGCCAGTCATTTATCACCTTTTTTTTTTTTTTCCTTCCTTTCCAGTTTCCTCGCAGGGAAGAAGCAGCTGAAAAGAAATCCACAACCTTATTGTCTGCTTGTTTTCCAATACAGTGAATTTATTATATGTTGCAAAATCAGCATTCAGCTTTTTTTTTTTTTGCTTTTTTTGTCGTTTTTTTCTGGGTTTTTTTTTAGTGTACAAAAAAAGGACACTAGCTTTTAAGAAAAAAGATTAGGAAAGCTGAAGACTAGGCTGCCTTGAAATTGTAACATTTTGGCAAAGTGAAAAGCTCTTTTTTTTTGTTTTTTTGTAAACTCCAACTCCATGGCTCAATATAGTTTTGTTTTTTTTTTTTATCCACAGTACAATATTACAAAGTAAAACACAGTCTCAATAAGTTAAGATCATACTTAATCACCTAGAACTGGTTCCTAGTAACCCAAAAAAGCACAAAACTCCTTTTTTTTTTTTGCCTAAAGCTTTGTCATCTCTAAAAAGAGAGAAAATTTTAAAAAACCAAACTGAAAATAAAAAGGCAGATTGGACTACAATCCTTGAACACAAGTCTGAAAAAGAAAAATGAAGCAGGAAAATTGGTGGATGCTAATTGGGTCTCACAGTTTGAAATATTTTTCAGGGTGGGTTTTGTTAATTTTTTTGGGGGTGGTTTTTTTCCTCTTTTTTTTTTTTTTTTAATAGTCAATTTTTTCTTAGCTTTTCCAAGTTCCAGAATATACATGTCAATGTACACAATACCTCTCTGTATACAACTCTGTTTGCAAAAATATCTTCTAGCAGATGTATAAAGATTGAGATCCATTTCTTTTCCCCCTCCCTCCTCCCTCCCCGAGCAACAACAACACAAAAAATTCCCAAACCAGCTCCTTGCAAAAGATTCAGGAGCAGGAGAAATATTTCCATGGAAGAATTTACTCAGCCTGGGCTTGGAGTTGCTGCCTCCTGTGCCATCCTGAGCTCCAAGCTTGGAATGAAGTCCCACACCAAGGGAAAATTCAGCCTCAGCACCAGAAAAACTTGGAATTTGGGATGTGCAGCTCGTGGTTTTGCAGGGATGTAATTCCCAGCAGCATTCCAGGTGTTCCTGCCATCCCCTTCCAGCTCCCCCAGGGGAAGGATTCCCAACCTTGAGTTTGGACATGACCATCAATTCCTCCTCTGGAAACTCCTGGCAACAGCTCATGGAGCAGGAGGACACAGTTCTCCAAAGCTCTTTGCCTTGAGAATTCCAAGTGTTTTCCAGCTTTCCCTGAGGAGCAGAAGCAGCTGAGGCAGGTGGTGCTCAGGAGCTCATCCTGACTTCCAGGCTGGGGCTGGAGAGGAAGGATGGGAGAGAATTCCCAACAGCTTCCAGTTGTCCTGAGCTCCAAGCTGGGGCTGGAGAGGAAGGGATGGGAATGGAGAATTCCCAACAGCTTCCAGTTGTCCTGAGCTCCAGGCTGGGGCTGGAGAGGAAGGATGGGAATTTCCCACAGCTTCCCACTGGGAATGCCCTGGGAGGGTTCTGGGGATGGTCCCCAGGGATCAATCTCTCTTCCCTCAACCCTCAGAGAATTTGGGGTGAGGAGCAGTGGAAAAGTGTCTGAGCAGGGACACCAGTAACTGACCAGTAACTGAGCAGGGACACCAGTGGCTGAGCAGTGACACCAGTAACTGAGTAGTGACACCAGTAATTTTGAACAGTGACTGAGCAGGGACACCAGTAACTGACCAGTAACTGAGCAGGGACACCAGTGGCTGAGCAGTCACTCACCAGTGACTGAACAGTGACACCAGTAACTGTCCAGTGCCACCTGTAACTGACCAGTAACTGAGCAGTGACACCAGTCACTGACCAGTGACTGAGCAGTGACACCAGTAACTGGCCAGTAACTGACCAGGGACACCAGTGGCTGACCAGTAACTGAGCAGTGACACCAGTCACTGACCAGTGACTGAGCAGTGACACCAGTAACTGGCCAGTAACTGACCAGGGACACCAGTGGCTGACCAGTAACTGACCAGGGACACCAGTCACTGACCAGGGACTGAACAGTGACACCAGTAACTGGCCAGTAAGTGACCAGGGACACCAGTAAGTGACCAATAACTGCCCCCAGTGGCAGCCCAAAGGCCACAGCACCTCATCCCTCTGGCTGGCAGCTCTCCCCTGCAGCAGGGGATGGCAAAGCCCTGGCAGGACAGGGAGAGAGCTCAGAATAAAGTGACAAAGCAAAGCAGTTGGCCCTGGACACATGACAAGAAGGGAACTCTTATTACTATTATTATCAATATTTGTAAGCTTTTAAATGCAGCAGCTGGACCCACTGTGTGTTTGGGGGGCAGAAAAACCTCAAGGGCTCCTGGTGGGAGAAGTGTTTCCCTCCTTAGCTCTGTCATTCCTCTCCTTCAAAGGGTGAAAAGCTCTTCAGTGCAACCTCCAAGGGAAGGAGACTCCACAGGGAAGGAATCCTTTACTCTGAGATAAACAGAGGCAGGAAGAAGTCAAATCCCCCAGGCTGGCAGGATTAGAAAGGGGAGAGGGGAGAGAGAAAGAAAGGAATAGCAGAGTTAAAGGACACCTTTGTGCTTTTCTGGAGTGTTTCTCACACCCTGACCATACTCTCAAGTGTTTCCCCTTCAATCCAAGATACTAAAAAAAGATCAGGAAGCAAAAAAACTGTAGGGAGAAGTTTGGCTGGAGAAAGCAAACCAGGGGAAGGGACCCGTGTGGGAAAGCACCACCTGACTGCTCTCACACTGCTCCCAGGAGGATTTAGAGAGAGACAAAAACTTCCAGGAGAAAGCTTGGCACCCCCCACCCCCTCCTCTCCTGGAGCAGGGAAAACTCACTCCTCTGGCTGCCTATGTGCTGAGCTTGAGGAACACAGCAAGGGAAGAAGGGGCTGAAGCACTTGGCCTAAAAGGAAAAGGGAGGCACAGGTTTAGAAAAAGATGCTTTTTTTTTTCCTTTTTTTTTTTCGATACAAAAATAGACCATAGTCTCATTAGCAATTAATAAAATTGGCTGCCTTGGTAGAAAATTATCAAAGTCAAAGCCAGACAGG
>NW_008685602.1:50278-54735 GCF_000695815.1 Acanthisitta chloris | reverse complement strand
TGAACTGGGCACACTGGGCCAAACACATGCTGGAGAAGCCACTGCACAAGGTTTACACCCACCCAACGCATAAGCAGCTTAAAATAAAGAAAGAAGAGGGTTGGGGTGATGTTTTTTTTTGTGGGTTTTCTTTTAGGGATCCCCCTCTTGCTGCCACAGCCACCCCCCAAAGATGACAAAGCAGGGACAAACGAGGAGAACTCTGGGAACTTGGTGTATTTCCATGGGAGCACAGTTTGCATATTGACAGTCAGGTACTGGGGGGGTCACCCAGCACACCTAGCAGCATTCCAGTTCCTCACCAGTTGCAGGACAATTTGTAACCCAGTGGAGAGCTGGGCCAGGGGGGAATTACACTTCATGCCAAAAAAAAAAAAAAAAAAAAAAAAAAAGAACCAAAACAAAATAAAAACAAACCTTTGAATCCATGAAAACTACAGAACCTTTGGGAGTTTCTTTAGGCAAGTTTTTTTTTTGTTTTTTTTTTTTTTTTCCCTTAAGTGTCAAACGTTGGCTTCAAAGAAGCACAAGGAATATTTGTTATCCATTTGTTACATTCCAACATTCAGAGAGGCTTAAAAGAAAACAACTCAGGAGGAGCTTTGTTGGACGTGGACAGGACAGATTCAGCATCCTAAAGTCATTGCCAAGTTCTTCAACCACGAGGAATTAATGCTCATCTCTGAAAGGGATTTAGGTGTAGAAAAGGGAACGTAACGTCCAAGGTGACCTGGGGTGGGTTTTGCCCTCCCCAGTCCAGGGAAGTGGCAGCTAAAATTGCTGCTGGTCATACTCTGCTATCAGTTTTTTAATGTGAGCCAGTTTGTTGTGGAGGTATTCACAGCGATTCTTCTCTTGGCTGTAATTGGGATTAGTCTGGAAAGGAAAAGGAAAACGAAAAAAGATGCAAAGTGATTCTTCAGAAAGCAGCAATGCCTAAGTTGAGCCTAAAGGAGGTCACACCACAGGGCACAGAGGGAGAGGATCAGGGAATCTCACACTGCTTTGGCTTGGAAGGAGCTTAAAGCTCAGCCAGGTCCACCCAGGGACACCTTCCACCAGAGCAGGATGTTCCAAGCCCCATCCAACCTGGAATAGAACATTCCCAGGGATGGAACAGCCACAGCTGCTCTGGGAAATCTATTCCAACCCCTCACCACCCTCACAGGGAGGAATTCCTTCCCAATATCCCATCCAACCCTCCCTCTGTCCATGTGAAGCCACTCCCTGTGTCCTGTCCCTCCATCCCTTGTCCCAAGTCCCTCTGCAGCTCTCTTGGATCCCCTTTAGGCACTGGAAGGGGCTCTGAGATCTCCCTAGAGCTTCTCTTTTCCAACCTAGAACACTCCCAGGGATGGAGCAGCCACAGCTTCTCTGGGCAACCTGAGCCAGTGTCTCACAGGCAACACTTTCCTCTTAATACCTGACCTAAACTTCCCCTTTTTCAGCTTCAAGCTCTTGGTATGACCAAGCAATGAAACTTTTTTTTTAGATACCTGTTTAAAATGGATCTGTTCTGATTCCCTTTGCAGCATTATCCAGCCCAGGGAATGTGCACACACTGAGCTTCCAGCAAGCACCACCTCTGCCCCCACCTGAGCACAGCCAGTGCTTTGGGAGCTTGGGAATAAAAATAAACTTGCACCATGCAGGGAATACCTTCAAAAAGCTCCTAAATCCCTCAGGATGACAGGGCTCAGGACTATATCCATAGATTTAAAAGCAAAGCCCCAAAGCACCACTGGTGTGTGGATGCTTTGCATAAATCTCAGGAATTCCATGTGCTCCATCTCCCAAAAATCTGAGGGCTGTGTGTCCCAGAGTCTGAGCTCAGCTTGTCCCAAGCACCAGCAGCTCCCAAACCCCAGAGGTTCCTGTTATCCCTCAGCCTGTGCATCTGAACACAAACTGTTCCTTCCCTGGAGAGATAAAGGCCTTGGTTTCACACCCCCATTGTGCCATGGCTGAATGTTCCCAGGATCCATGGAGCACTCCCAGCTCCCCCCAAACCCCTTCCTGATCTGCTTTTCTTGGACAAGCTGGAGCTGAACAAAGATGTGCTGGAATTGCCTCAGAGTTTTCACTTGGCAAGTGTCCATCTCTTTCACTCACTCCAGGGGCACCACCCAGAAGCCTTTTTTGTGGCCTAACTGGTTTTCCTTACCTTTTTAATTTTCCGATATTCCTGTAAAATTTGATCATGGATGGTCTAAAAAAAAAAAATAATTAAAAAAAAGGATTATTTTCAAGTTCTGCAACTTACTGGAGTAGGTAAATATTGACTGATGGAAGAAATAGATACATTGAGATAAATTCCAACCAAAAGCTGCTTCTTTAGTGACATTCCTGGGAAGATCTGGGTACAGTTAGCATCCCTGATCCCACCAGTATCCTGCTGCTGATCCCACCAAAATCCTGCTGCTGATCCCACCAAAATTCCACCAGCAGCACTGGGAGCATCAGGCCCCACTCCCCAACCACAACAACTACCTCAACAGGCACCAAAATTCCAGCATCATTACCATTTCCAAAGCTCCAACTGCCTCTTCCCTCCAAGATCTAAACCCAATCCAATGAAGAATCACTGAATTTTGCAGGGAGAGGATTTCTGAGGGAGGAAAACTGCTCAGCACAATAGGTGCTCTGTAAAAATCTGTTTATTCTACTCTACGAGACTTCCTTTTTTTCAAGCTAATGAATAGCTAAACCCTCTTTAAAAATCCCTCTGACAAATCCAATAATACTCCATGATTAAGATCAAAGATTCCAGAGGAACAGATGACCCTGTGCTAACTCTCCTTCCAGCCTTGATACTCTCCCATATGTACAAAGAAGAGGTTTTTCTGGCTGGGATACACTAATAGCTTCCAGCAGCTTTTTGGCTAAGGACACCAATTGTCTCACTGAGGCCTTTCCTTGTCAACAAGTCCCATGATGTGTGTTCCAGCCCCAAAACCAAACAGCACAGAGCAGGAACACACCCCAGAGCTGTCAGCTGTGTGCACGTTCCCCACCAGTTTGGGCTATCACTCAACCCTCACCTCAGCCCAGATGGAGCAAACCAAGTTCTGGTGTTGTCCCGTGTCGGAATGAGCTCCTTGAACCATCTTTTCCTACCTTATATTCCTCAGAGCCTTGCAAAAGTTGCTTCAGCTTGGCATCCAGTTGGGTGAACCGTCGGGTTATCCTCTCTATCCGGGCGTGGAGGTCTCTGTACTCGTTGTATTCCGCGTTGAAGTCGTTTTTGTAGCTCTGACGTTGCTCCGAGGAGGAAATCGCGGCGTATTTTCTGTAGGGATAAGGAGGGAGGTCAAAGGGGGTTAGGGACTGCAAAGGTGAGGGTGGAAAGAAAAGTTTCTCATGGTTTAGGATTGTCTTTAGATGGATATTGGGAAGGAATTCCTCCCTGGGAGATGCTGAGGCACAGGTTGTCCAGAGAAGCTGTGGTAGCTCCAGTCCTGGGAGTGTTCAGGTTGGAAGGTGGAATTGGATGGGCCTTAAGGTCCTTCCAAAACATGCCAAGATTCCATGTGCTGGTTTAGATGGATATTGGGAAGGAATTCCTCCCTGGGAGGTGCTGAGGCACTGGCACAGGTTGCCCAGAGAAGTTGTGGCTGTTCCATCCCTGTGAGTGTTCCAGGCCAGGGTGGAGAAGAGAAACTCCAGAGAGACCACAGAGCCCCCTCCAGTTCCTAGAGGAGCTCCAGGAAAGCTGGAGAGGGACTTGGGACAAGGATTGGAGGGACAGGACACAGGGAATGGCTTCCCATTGCCAGAGGGCAGGGATTGATGGGATATTGGGCAGAAATTCCTCCCTGTGAGGGTGGTGAGGGGTTGGGATGGATTTCCCAGAGCAGCTGTGGCTGCTCCATCCCTGGGAGTGTTCCAGGCCAGGCTGGACAGGGCTTGGAGCACCCTGGGCTGGGGGAAGGTGTCCCTGCCCATGGCAGAGGGTGAGACTGGATGAACTTTGTGCTTCCTCCCAACCCAAACCATTCTGGGATTCTAAGATTAAGCCTGGAAAAGGCTTCCAAGCTCATCAATTGCAATCATTCCCCCAGCACTGCCAAGGCCACCACCAAACCATGTCCCCAAGTGCCACATCCACATCTTCAATCCCTGCAGGGATGATGATTCCCTGCTCCAGTGCCTGACCATCCTTTCCATGAAGAAATTTCCCCTAATATCCAATCTAACCTGCCCTGGTGCAACTTGAGGCTGTTTCCTCTCACCCTGATTTGCATTACAGTAGCAAATTACTGTCAGGATTATTGCCTTGACCCTCCTGTCCAACAAAACACAGTTTGCTCCCCAAACTTCCTATCTCTTTCCCAGATAGGCTGGAATCCTGCAGGTCCAGCAAAGCCTTGGGAGCAGCTGTGGGTGTAGGAGGACACTCAGATAGCACAGCCACAGCTTTCCTAACTCCTGCTGTCCCACAGAACATGCAGTTCTGC
>NW_008685602.1:44240-50243 GCF_000695815.1 Acanthisitta chloris | reverse complement strand
GGAATATGATGCTTCCAGTGTTCAGAGCCTTGAAGGGAACACAAAAAGCAATTCAGGCAACGTTGCAAAACGCTCACAGTGTGATTATGTGGCAAGAGCACGACAAGGAACCATGGGGAAGAGCCTGACTTGACTTCTACCACCTTCTGCAGACACCCAATGTGCACTGAGCACAGTGCAGAAGCTCCCAGGGAACAGCTGTGCCTTTGGGAGCCTTTGGAAGTTAGTCAGCTCCACAAAAAAGAAAAAAAAAAAGCCATTTAACCTGCCATTTCCAGCCTCCTCTGAAGGTAAAGCTCATTTTTTGGGAGGTGGTGGCTCTAAGTTGTCACCCTGCTCTGTCTGCAGCAGTGTCAGCTCTGGGTATGAACATGGAAAAGCTAATTTAAGCCTCAGATTAAGGAGGAACTTCCAGTCTTTGTAGTTTTGGAGGACTTTTTAAGTGCTTCAGCCTTCAAGAACTGACTCCTTGCTAAGGCTTGGGATAGAGGAGCAGGACACAGGATAAACAAGCATCTCCATGGGATAAATAGGAATTTACACAGGGTAAATAAGCACTTACACAGGATAGGAGGGAGGAAAGTTGTCCCTAAAAGGACAAAATTTGCTTCCCTGATCAAACCAGCAGTGAGAGCTCTTATAATTTAAGGAGGTGACCACCAAAACAGTTGGTAAGACCACAAACCTCCCCAGAGCTCAGAAACCTGATGCTTTGCAAGGTTCTTTGGAAGGAACAGGGAGGTCGTAACACTTTATAAGAGAGATCAGCATATTTGGAAAAGAAAACACCCCCAAATTTCTTCTGAATGGCCCTAAAAATGTCACCTCCAAGGGGTTGTTTGATGGCTCATACAGAGCTTTGAACCATCCAAGAACCCTCTGTCTCCTCCAGCCATTGCTCCTCAAGGCTCAGTGGAGCTTCCTCTTCTTCCTCCTCTTCCAGATCCCAAACCAGATCTGAGGGAATTCAACCCCAGGCTGAGCCAGGCACAGGGAATCTCCCTCCCCTAGCTACACTTCTTTCCTACCCCAAAGTTTTGTTTAGAGCAGGTTTGGTTTTATGCAGATTTTGGGCTTTCTGTACAGGGATTTTCCTGCTCCAGCAGATGAGTTGATTGTTTAATTAACCTCGAGGGGATCTGATGAAGAAGTCAAGAGGTGAACCAACTCCCATCCTAACCCCAGGGGTTATAACCTCTCCATGAAGAAAATTTCACTGTTTATGGAGATGATCTTGGCTCTGAGGAGGGGAAGACTTAGCTAACCTCCCCCAGTCCTTCCTTGCCTTGTCTTCCTTAGCATTAAAGCAGATTATTTCCTCTCAAAGTTTCTAGCTGTAATGTGAAGATGTTTAATCCTTTCAACCCCCTCTAAGGTATAAAAATGTTTCTTGAAGTATTTAACAATCACTTTACAAGAGATAACCTTGAACTCCTTAAGGATTTGATATCAGCTTTAGTCTCAAACTCTCTGCAAAGTTGATTTGACTCTTTTTTTTTTTTAACCCACCTTAGAGAGATCTAGGAAGTAACATAAAAGTCCAACAAAAATCCCCAACCCATTGTGATTTTTAGCTGGGAATATGACCCCAAAAGTGGTGAAACAAGTGATAAACATACTCACAATAAATAATCTGGCATTTCTGAAGTGGATGTTGGGACACTAGAATTATTGCATGTTCCATTTAAACCTGAAAAGATAAAAGACTTGTTTACACACATCCTTAAAACTTCAAAGCTCTTTGCAATTCAACTCCAAACTCATCAACTTGTCTGCAACACACAGTTTATAGAATTCTAAGGGATTTCTGTTTGGCTTGGAACTGACAGAGACAAGAGCCACAACAAGGTGGTTGAAAGTTCAAGGCTTCTCTAGTATTTGTCTGTCAGCAAAACAACCTCAACCTCAGCCAATGCACTGAAGCAGCTGAAAAAATCTGCATTTCTTTGGTATATAAACAGTGCCTGCAGTGGGACAACACTGATAGCACCACTGGGAACCAGCAAAACACAGCCCTGAGCCCAGGGAACAGAGAGCTGAGCAAGGTGAACATTCCTTCCTCCTGTTTTCTCCCCCCTGGGGATTCCTAGGTGAACATTCCAGGCTCAGATTCCTGCTATGAATATTCCACAGCAGCACAGAGAGGGTTAGAGGGAATGCAGCTCTCCAGCCAAATCCAAGTGCTCCTTGCCCTAGGAAGTGGAAGCAGCTTGGAATGGTCAGGAAGGTTTGTAAGTGAAGGAACAGGATTTGGAATGAGCCTAAACCAGATCCATGTAAACCTAACTCTGCAGGAGGAGTTTGGAGAAGGAAGAAAAGAGGTGGAGACAGGTTTAGAGAGGGATATTTCTTGGATATTGTGTGTTATACTCTGAGTCCTCACCAGGGAGTGAACTGCATCACGTGGCAGCAGAGCAAAGGGTTTAACTCCACCACTTGGCAAAACCTCTTCTGTCTTTCCTCCTCTTCCCAAGTCTTTTCCTTGGAGCAAGGAGCACCCTGAGTGCTCAGCTCCTCCAGGGGCACAAGGTGAGAGCCCAGGCCTTGCCCTCCCCACACTCACCTCCACTATTCCCTCTCAAGGATTATCCCAGAGGAGCTGTTGGGAGCATGGAATGCCCAATGGACACAGATATGGAAAGCAATAAGCTCATTAGAGCTTGCAAAGATGGATTTTCCTCTCCATTTCCACAGCAAAGCTTTCCTGGGCACAGTGGGAGGATGGCACAACTCCAGTGTCTACAAGAACATCCCAGTGGATTCATGTTGCAGACAATTCCTCCTTCCCTGACCACAAGGTTTAAGGATTGTGAAGGAAAGAGGGAGACAAGGAGGTTTGGTTTGCCTGTGAGTGCCACCTACTGACTGCTGAGAGGACCCCAAAGGTCCCTCCAAAGCCTCTGGAACAAACCTCCCAGGAGAAAAAATTCCACTTGCCGTGGATAATGGCCCTGCACGTGTCATGGGGTTGGAATGAGATGAGCTTTAAGGTCCTTCCAACACAAACCATTCCATGAGTCTATGAAAATCTTCCTCCCTACAGCCCAAGTGGGATGGGGGAAGGAGCAGGATGAGGTTGGTGTTGTCCACATGAAGGCACAAGAGGAAAAGATTCCAGTTCTGGCTGTTATGGGATCCAAGCAGAACTGACCACATCCTGTTTGGGATTTCTCCCAATCCAGCCTGGATTTCTTACCTCACCTAGAATAACAGGAACAAAGCCAACTCCTACTAATGAACAAAAATCCAGTCATTCTCTGGGTGCAAAGTGAAGCACAAAAGGTGTGGAGGGTCAGGAAGTTCACCAGGAAAGAATCTGAGCTATTTGGGGTCAAAAATATACATCCAAGAGAGAACAAGTGTGTGTGTGTGTGTGTCTATCCAGAACCACTCCAGAGGCACATGGAGGAGAAAACCAAGATGCAAGAAAAACAACATTCACAAAAAACTCCTGGGATTGAGGCAGAAGTAAGGTCAAAGGAGAAGAGTTCTCTCATCCTGCAGTGCCACACAAGCATCAGACCCAGGGACTGTCCTTAAAAATCACTGCTGAGCCATGAAAATCCATTTTGTCATCTCTACAAAGGCTGTGAGGAAGGTAAGAGCTGATAGCAGCTCAACCCCAGTGCCCTGGGAAGTTTTCCCTTGCCAGGAACCCACCAAAGCAGTTGCTATTTCAAGGTGTTGTCCTTTCTGAGCCCAAATTTTCATTTGAGATGATTTTCATGCACCAAGAGGAATACAGAAAGTACAAACAGGGCAGAGGAAAATGAGGTGGAGGCTAAAAGAAACCTAACAGCTCTTCCTAGAGGCTGCAGGGATGTCCCAGGGCTCTGGGGAGCTGTGAACAACAGCAGAAAACAGGGAAGCAGCAGGAAAGGGAATGGATGGATTAATAACCAGGAGAGATTCTCTGCTCTGACTGAGTACACAGAAGTGACTTTGAAATAGTGACTGGCTGGAAAATGTCTTTGTCACACCCCAATGAGTCCAAGATTCACTGCTGTGTTAGTCCCTGAATAAATTCAGAGGCCTAGTGGGATATGTGGAAGCTCTTCCAGGCTGGAATTGCTGGTTCTAAACTGCTTTCCCAGCATTTATCACTAGATTTATCTATCATTTCTCTTGGATCCAATATGAAAAGCTTTTATGAGTAACTTTTCATTTAAAAAAAAAAATCAAACCAAGACTCATCACCTCACCAAAGCTAAGCCAAGCAGCTCTGCTCTTCCCAGATCCTGCTTTGGGCCTTTCATCCCCAGCTTTTAATTTAACCAGGAGAACCATGACAAGGTGAAACAGGAAAAACCTGATAATCCTCTGTGGAGAGGAAGCACATTTGGTGATTTGTAGGTAGGACAGGGCTGGCATTTTGCTCACCACAGAGTGGACACATCATTCCTCAGAGAGATCAGAGCTCAATCACACCCAACACACCTCAAATCACCTCTGGGTCCTCTCAGAGTGGACACACTGTTCTTTCCTCAAAGAGATCAGAACTCAATCACACCCAACATACCCCAAACCATCTCTGGGGCCTCACATTGTTCCTCACAGAGATCAGAGCTCAATCACACCCAGAACACTTTAAACCATCTCTGGTCCCTCTCAGAGTGGACACATTGTTCTTTCCTCAGAGACCAGAGCTCAATCACACCCAGAACACTTTAAACCATCTCTGGTCCCTCTCAGAGTGGACACATTGTTCTTTCCTCAGAGACCAGAGCTCAATCACACCCAGAACACTTTAAACCATCTCTGGTCCCTCTCAGAGTGGACACATTGTTCTTTCCTCAGAGACCAGAGCTCAATCACACCCAGAACACTTTAAACCATCTCTGGTCCCTCTCAGAGTGGACACATTGTTCTTTCCTCAGAGACCAGAGCTCAATCACACCCAACACACCTCAAATCACCTCTGAGCACTCTCAGAGTGGACACATTGTTCTTTCCTCAAATTGATCACAGCTCAATCACCCCTAACACATCCCAAATCACCTCTGGGCACTCTCAGAGTGGAAACATTATTCTTTCCTCAAAGAGATCAGAGCTCAATCACACCCAAAACACTCTAAACCATCTTTGGTCCCTCTCAGAGGGGACACATTGTTCCTCACAGTGATCAGAGCTCAATCACACCCAACACACCTCAAATCACCTCTGTGCCCTCTCAGCCCACACATACCTGTGACCTGCTCCTGGGGAACACTACCTAAGTCAGCAGTTTTTATGACTTCACAGTTCTGCTTCTCCTCTTTGCATTTCTCTTCGGTTTTCTTCTCCTTCCTCTCTTTCTCTTTGTCTTTGTGCTTTTTGGATTTCTTCTTGCTTTTTACATAGGAGCTGCAATTGTGCTTGGTGCTGGTCTGGGGACAGTCTGTGGGCAGGGGGTGGCTCAGTCTGTCAGGTTGCTCTGCACTCTCACAGTCTCTGCCGTTGTGAGTTAGGTCGTTGCTGACATCTGAGAGGGGATCGTGGGGTCTGGGCAGCTCCAGCACGGGGAGGTTGGAGCTGGAGCTCATCGACTCCGGCAGCGCCGGAGGGAGGGCAGGGGGGGCTGGGGTGTCCTTCCCGTTGGAGGAATTCAGCTTCCCGTTGAAAGTGGGTTGAGTTCTGTGAGCTAAATGGGAGATCCTGGGCTTTTTGTTGGCCAAGGGATCGATAAATTCCAGAGGTTGGGATCGTTTCTAGGGAAAGGAAAAAAAAAAGGAGAAAAAAAAGAGGCATGTTGAAGGTTGTGGATCTGGTTGCCACTAGGTGGTGGTGCAATACAGGGAAGTGGGAGATTCCCGGGAAAAGCAGCTGATCCATCCCAACCTGCTTTGCCAACAGCTGCTCCAGAGCTTGGTGGGAGAGCTTGAAAAATCCTAAGAGTTTTAAGGGTTGGAATGGAGCTTAGAGATCATCTAATCCCAACTCCCTGCCCTGGGCAGGGACATCTCCCATCAGAGCAGGTTGCTCAAGCCTCATCCATCCCATCATCATAGAATCAACCTGGTTGGA
>NW_008685602.1:42615-44173 GCF_000695815.1 Acanthisitta chloris | reverse complement strand
CCCAGGCCACGCTCTCGTTGCAGCTTGTTCCAAATCCTTTGGAATTCAAACTTCACAGTCTCCCACTCAATTAGAAAACCATGGAAACATCCCTGGGAAGTGTTCCAGGCCAGGTTGGACAAGGCTTGGACCAACCTGGTGGAAGGTGCCCCTGCCCATGGCAGGGGGTGGGACTGGATAAGCTTTAAGGTTCTTCCAACCCAAAGCAGTCTGGGATTTGATGGTAAAAACATCTATCCTGAGCATCCCAAAGTCTCTGGGAATGGAAATAAATCCTCAGACCACTGGAGCAGGAAGGGCTTCACTAGTTCTGCATTTTACCCCCAGCTCTACCCTGTTCCAGCACTCCTTCCTCTTCTCACCCCGAGGCATTGCCCAGAAGAGGTGAGGAAGTGTCAACTGCTGAATTCTCAGAATCTCAGGCAAGAGGGAACATTTCCAGCACTCAGAAGCCACGTCACAGGGGCCAACATGACCTCAGTAACCCCTTCCTGAAATAAGTGGGGAGGGAGAAGTGGTTCCCAGCTGTCCCCAGCAGCAGGACAGTCCCAGGCAGTGCTGGGAGCAGCTCCCAGTGCCCACACCTCCTTCCCTACAGCCTGGAGAACCCTGTTCCATGAAAGAATCAATCCATCAGGCAGCAGAACCACAGCTGTTTGGCTCAGTCCAGTCTGTGCCAGCCAAAATTCCCTTGGCCAGCCAATGTGTGCCCACCTGGCAGCTCCAGGCTGCAGGAACTGTGAGCAAAGCTTATTCAGTGCCCGGAGGAAAACAAGCAATAGTTCTGCCTATTTCTTTTGGATAATTGATTGTTTTCTTTCTGTCTCAGGCAGGACTGTGATGTGTTTGCAAATGGAAATGTTGTTCCATCACAGGCATGGCATGGAGCTGTGTCAGGGAGGGTTTGGGATGGATATTAGGAGAAGGTTCTAGCCCCAGAGGGTGTTTGGGCACTGGATCAGGGTGAGGTTGGAGAGCAGGAGAAGGTTCTTCCCCCAGAGGTGTTTGGGCACTGGAACAGGTTTAGGTTGGAGAGCAGGACAAGGTTCTTCCCCCAGAGGTGTTTGGGCACTGAACAGCTCCCCAGGGCAGTGGTCACAGCCCCAAGCCTGACAGAGCTCCAGGAGTGTTTGCCCAATGCTCTCAGGGTGCATTGTTGGGGTGTCTGTGCAGGGACAGGAGTTGGATTTGCTCCTTGTGGGTCCCTCCCAGCTTAGGATATGATTCTCTGAAGCCTCCAATTCCCTCCTTTCTCCCAGAGTTACTCCTTCTCTTTGCTATCTCAAGGGGTCTCAAGGATTCTGCTCTGTGCCAGGAATCTTTTCCACCTGTCAAGGCAATTAGGAAGAGGAGCTGCTGGTTCTGCCACTGAGCTCCAGGGGCAAGGACAGCACGTCCAACCGGCTCTGCAACATCCCTGGTGAAACACCCAGTGTCCATCTCCCAGAGGAGAGGCCACCACTGGCTGCAGGTCCCTGAGCACCTCACAGAGCCTTATTTCACCACCCTTTCTCTAAACCCAACAAACATCAGCTCCACTGACTTCACCTCTTGCTTC
>NW_008685602.1:32040-42597 GCF_000695815.1 Acanthisitta chloris | reverse complement strand
TCCTGCTCCACTTACACCTACCAGACCAATCTTTTCCTTCAGCCTCATTCTACAACTGAACTTTCCCAAAGGATTTGGCATTCCAGATTACCAAATCCCAGTCCTGGGCTGGCACTGCACCCAGTAGCAGCTGTTCCTTGTCTAAATACAAACTACAGCTAGAGAAATGATTGCTCACAATCAGGAGGTGTCTGATACATTAAAAATCACTGCTGGAATGTTTATATTCCCTGTTTGCTTGTCCCTGTTTCACCAACCTTTTCTACATCAACCACCCAAAGCTTCAACTGGGTCATCTCAAGAGACCCAAACCATCCCCTACAGACTTTTGTGTCTTCAAAATACGGATAGCAAGGTGATTTTTCTCCCTGATTTCTCCACAGTCAGGTTAAAACTCACACAGGAGAGCACTAACATCACTGTGTCTTTCCAAGCTAACTCAAGAGGAAGGAGTTCACTCCTTATTCACCAGGAACATGCCCACAGCAGAGCAGGAGAGGATTTGGAATTAGCTACCTGGCAAACAAGTTACACAGTTCTTGTTCTCAATAGAGAATTGCCTCCCTCGTAGTGCCAGAAAACACCTAATTTCTTTACCTGCTAATATTCTTTGCCACTAATCCTCAGAGCGTCTGTCCAGACAAGTAGGAATTACACATTCCATTGGCAGGAGAAGAATAAATACTCAACTTGTCTGGGCTGACCCACAGAGGAGAAGGGAAGGCAACATTTCACAATGGGAGTGAGAAATGCCTGTGCTGCTACTGAGAAAAGTGGGGACAGAGTCTGTGTAACACACGTCAAACTCAGCTCTTTGGAGTTTATTAGCATGGAAAACCAGTCAAAATGTTCTTTTCACAGCTCCATGCACTGGGATGTCAAAGCCAAGAGCAGCCCAACCTGCCCCTGATCTGTCATAGCAATTAGGTTGCAAAAGGTCAAGGATTTTAATAACTCAACCATGTTTGGGAGCTGCTTATTACTGTGTCGTTCCAGTCAATTATTAGTAATGAGGAAAACACAAGCTCCTTCTCCCAGGAACTCCAAAAGGCACTGGGAAAAGAATTTAGCCTTTAACACTAAACCTGAGCCAGAATGTCAGAGATCCTCCCCAGAGGAACCACATCCAGAGGAGAACCAGATGCTGAGGAAACTCCAAATTAAGCTCTAACTTAATAAAGCAGGAATAAACCCCAACGCCCTCCTGACCCAAGAGCCTGTGGCAGGAGGTGATTACAGGGTGCAGACAGGCCACAGCTCAGCCTGGACCCACATCCAGCAGCCAAATCCAGCAGGAACACATGGACTGGATGGTTGGCTGCAAACACCCACTGCTTTGGAGAGGGATGACCCACCTGAGGAGGAGAGTTGGAGTTCAGGTTGTCCTTGGGAGGACTCAAGGAAGGAGCTTCTCCTTGAAAACCGCTACTGTTCTGGGGCTGACAGAGCTTCCTGCAAAACACAAAGTTGGGGCTGTTCAAACCCTGTGTTTGATGTCATTTCACATCTTCCTCTGAAGAAAAGAGCCTTTTTTTGGGGTTCCAACTCTGCTTGAAGGTGCCACCAAAGCAGCTCATTCAGGCACTTACAGACCTGATCTTGGATAAAATCTAAGGAGAAGAAAACTACTACAGGAAAACATCAATCAACGACACATTGGAATTCCTGATTATCTCTTTTGTCTTCCCATTTTTGTGGCTCTCTGGGAATGGAGGTAACACCTTGGACCAACACTGGAGGGAAGATACAATATCTAATACATACTACCTATATTCCTGAATATTTTATTACTCACCTCAGTAAGCAAGACATGAATTAAACTAATTTCTGCTGACTTTTTTGCTTTGCTCAGTTAAAACTGACTTCGTGAGGCAACTCAGAAAGCAAAGCTCACTGAAAAGGAGCTGAAACTCAAGGTCAGATGCTGAAGAATAAGTTCTCCTGCTCATTAGCATCATTAAAACAACATTTTCTGGGAACAGGAGTCCTTTCAGCACTGAGCCCCTCTGGGGGCAGGAAAAGCAGGATTAGAAACAGGAACTGCTGAGGTATTATTGGCCCACTAGGATTTACGTTCAGGCCTTGACAGTAAAGACTTTGAAGTTGCATCATGCAGAATAAAGTTACCCTGTCTGTATTTGTGGGGTTTGACAAGTAATAGAAACCTCTTGAGAGTGAAAAAGAGGACAATTTAATCAGGGAACTACCTTAATTTGAGGTCTCTGCTCCCCAAAATGCCTTCATTTCCCTTTATTTTGGGTCTTTGTCCCTCAAGATGCCTCGATTTCTCTTCACGCTTTGTCTGTGCTCCCCAAGATGCCTCAATTCCCCTTCAGGATTGGTCTGTGCTTCCCAAAATGCCTTAATTTCCCTTTACTTTGGGTCTGTTCCCCTCAAGATGCCTCAATTCTTCATTTTGGGTCTCTATTCCCAAAATGCCTTAATTTCCCTTTATTTTGGGTCTGTGCCCCTCAAGATGCCTCAATTTCCCTTCAAGACTGATCTGTGCTCCCCAAAATGCCTTAATTCCCCTTCATTTTGGGTCTCTACTCCCCAAAATGTCTTAATTTCCCATCAGGTTGGATCTCTGCTCCTCAAAATGCCTCAATTCCTCCCAGGTAGAGACCTCCCCTGGCCCTCCCAGGTTGCTCAGGATCCCATTTCACCCCAAGAGAAGGATGGAAAACACAAAGAGGAGAAAAACTGAGTCTGTCTAACATGAGCAGAGTTCGATGGAGTTTGACTCTCTGCAGATGTGCCAATTATTGCAGCTGCTCAACCATCAAGTGGCAACTGGCCCTGAACACCAAGAGGACATGGAACAATTGGTTGGCTCCAGGCAACCTGAGCAGTGACACAAAGCTCCACATCCTCTGCCCGTGCCCTTTTTGTGGCTGTTTTTCCTCCTGTCTTCAACCTTACATGTTTTTTTCCATTTTGGAGCCTCATTACCTGCACTGGCTGAGCAGAGCTTTGTTTGTACAGTTGAATACATCCTTTCCAAAGTCTATTTTTAGACCTTTGCCTAACTGAATGCCACAATTCTAGAAGGGAAAAAAAAAGCAGTAAACATTGCTTTTCTACAGGGAGAAATTAACTTTTTTGTTTTTGGAGGGGGGAAAGCCATTGGAAAGTTTTGGGTTTTCCTTTTAATTATCACTTCACATCAAGGCCATTTAAATCAGTTTGATATTTCCTTAGCACAGCAAAGCACTTTGGAGTGCAAGTTTTCTGTTGGCTTAAAGTCTCATCTCCAAGTCAACTGAGCTTTTAAATCATGAGAACTGCTTCATCTTAAGTAAAAGTGCAATCAAATAAGGCACAAGTAAAACTCTGTCTGCATTACAACATCTCTACCAAGGCACTGAAACAACCAGGGAGGGAAATCTAAACCCTCAGAGCACAATTCTCCTGGAAGAAACCTGGGAGAGTTGGTGTCTTTCCCTGCCAGCCAGAAGCTTCCAAGCTTGGAGGCTTCACCTAAGGAAAAATAGGTGTAAAGGAAAAAAAATATTGAGTAAATAAGGATCAACTAACTGTGCTAAGGCTGTTTGCAGGAGGGAACATGGGACAGGTATTCCTAGGGAATGGAAGATTCCTTCAGGACAACCATCATATATTTTAGGGAACAACTTAAGGGCTACTTTCAGGAGGGAAGATGGGACAGGCTAGGATAAGATAAGGAAGATTCCTTCAGGACAACCATCATGTATTTTAGGGATCAACTTAAGGGCTATTTTCAGGAGGGAAGATGGGACAGGTATCCCTAGGATAAGGAAGATTCCTTCAGGACAACCATCATGTATTTTAGGGATCAACTTCAGGGCTATTTTCAGGAGGGAAGATGGGACAGGTATCCCTAGGATAAGGAAGATTCCTTCAGGACAACCATCATGTATTTTAGGGATCAACTTAAGGGCTATTTTCAGGAGGGAAGATGGGACAGGTATCCCCTGGACAAGCAAGATTCCTTCAGGACAACCACCATGTGTTTTAGGGCTTTATCCCTATAGAACTGCCTTTCCTTTTCCATGTAACCCTTACTTTGATCAAATTTCCACCTCAGGGATGTGGCTATGTGAATCCCCCAAACATTTCAGCCTCCACTGCAAGCCATGGGCAAGGAAATATGGAGAAAAGAAAGGAGACTCCAGCTGGACATGTTTAATCCACTCATCTCCCAGGGTTTTAACTCACCACTAACTTCACTCTCACAGCTTTGCTCCATATCCAGGTTTTCCCCCAAGCTTTTAGCATAATTTAAAGGCAACCCAAGAGGACCTGAGGAGTGAATTCACTTTGCTACTCAAGTTGAGTCACCTCCTAGAGCTTCCTGGATGATCAACAGATGTTAAAGTAAGTCAAACACTCAACATCCTAGAGTTCTACAGCCCTTGGTTACTGATTTATAGCACCTGGGCCAGGATGTCCAAGCTCCAGATGATATGAGGGAGAAGATGGATAATTACCTGACGAGGATCCTCTTCAGCAGCTGCTGATCTCCTTCTGAGTAGCCAGGCCAGTCCTTCTGCACTTCTTTGTATACACAGTCTTTCAGTGTGAAAGTGCTGTCCTTGGCACTCAAATTTGCCACCTGAAACAGAAGGAATTTGTAAAAAAAACCAACCAAACCCAAAACATTATTAGGGCTTCATTTTCTCCTTTACTCCAACAAACTAAGGTGAAGGCAAAAATCTTAGTAGTGTCAGAGAATGAGGAGAGGCTTTAATATTTCATTGCCTAATTATGAAGATTATTTAGTCAAACTGTGCCTTTCCTTCAGCCCTGTCACTGTGATAATTTATTAGGAGTTTTGAAGGCATATCCAGTTGAGTAGGAAATAAGTCCTATCTAAGAGATTATTGGGCTTGGGAAGCCTGAAACAGTAGAGCAGCAGTTGATGGAAATCCCTGGAAATAAAACCTAATGGGAACAGGTAGTTCACTTATCACACCTGTCCCACAGCCAAAATGGGGCAGTTTATGGCTGATAGAGCAACTCTCGCAGCGATAACTTCGTTAACGATTGCCAGGAGATAATTTCTCACTGTGGAGCCAGAGAAAAAGGCACCAGGAAAGCTTCCTGAGGGAGCAGTGAGGAGAATGCCTGGAGATACACCACACTGGGATCATCTGGATTTCACAGAGAACTTTTCCAAGTACTCCAGGGCAAGACCAAGACCTGTGATTCCCAGAAGTTACAGCACAGCACTCAAGGTAGCTCAGCACATTGGCTCCAGAAGTTTGTGGACATTTTATCCAGCTTTATCCTGTGGAGTTTCCCCCCCTCCAAGTCCCTGCATGGATAGGAAACACTGCTGGAATGGGCAGGATTGGATTAGAATGGAAACAACTTGTTCAGAGTTATCCCATTTGGATCAGTCTTTCCACAGCTTGACTGAAAGTTTAAATTCTTGCTGAACACAGAGTTAGCACAAAGTGAAGCTTTCCCAGACAGTGAATCTCTCTTAGGTGATCCATAGGATTAGAGTCGTGGAATGGTTTGGGTTGGAAGGACCTTAAAGTATCCAGTCTCCCTCCCTTCCCCTAAGCCCAAGTTGCTCCAAGGCCTGGAACATTCCAGAGATGGAGCAGCTTCTCTGAGCAACCTGTGATTGCAGAGCACTGCAAGACTAAAAGGAAACAAAGCCTGAAATGTGTTTTTCCACAGGGACATGGAGGCCAAACACTGCCCACAGCCAGGCTGGGAACTGGCAATGCCAACAGCCACATCCCAAATTCCCTGCTGGAGCCTCTGGGCTTGAGGATTGAGTTACTCCTGAAACTGGGAGATGCTTTTACTCAGTCCTTGTCCTTAGGGATTAGTGTTCTCCATCCATCCAGGACATGCTTGTGCTTCTGGATTTCTATTATCCACACAGCAGTATAAAACCCCAGAAACATCAAGGTTGGAGGAGATCTCTAAGATCATCAAGTCCCAACCACCTACTAATGGAAATGGTAATAAAATGCCTCAAAAACAAGAGAAGGAGTGGAAAGTCTTGAATTAACTAAAGATGTTACTAATTCCTCTGCTTTTGCTTTAGGGACACTACAACCCTAGAGTAAAAATCCAGGAATTTCAAAGCCAAAAGCTGCACAACTAACACAGCAAAACTCTCCTGATAAGCAGAAAAATAGAAAGCTCAGTTATCAGTTGACATGACAAACACTTTGTTTTCCCTTTCAGTCCTGTCAGCTTTCCAAACTCCTGAGCCAAAACACAAGTAGAATTTGAGCTGTGTTTTACACTGAACTATCCCAAAAGTGACAAAAAGCCAAGTCAGGTTCCATGTCCAAAACCCTCCCAGGATGTCTCTGGTTGCTACAGCAAGGTAAGAGCTGAAGCTCAGCAAGAATCACTTGGGTTTGCTCTGCATGAAGCCTGAGAGCTGCTACCTTCTTGTTTTGCTAGTGTGGGACTCTGCAAGCTCCACCCCAACCCTCCCAAAAATAGAAACCTTGCAAAATGAGGCAAAAAGGCCCCAGGAACAGAGAGTCCTGCGAGAGAGAGAGAGATGCAAGAGCACAATGAAACCCACACCTAGCCGGATTTAGCCCTTGTAGCTTTAACACAGGCTGTAATTTTTAGCTTATCTATGTCTGCTGCAGGATGGGAGGAGGGCTGAGAGGGGATTAACTTTACTAGCACCACAGTTAACAGCCAAATCAGCATTTAGCCCCATCAGGCTGTCCCTGTGGCCAGGGCAGCACGAGCTGCTGTGCTGCCAGGGAGGGTTGGCACCAGCAGCAACCCAAAGTGATGAGCACAAACTGAGGTTTGTGGCCTGAAATCTATTGAGAACAATTTGGAAAAAGGTGCTTGAAAGAATTTGAGCACTGTTGGAAAAGGAAGGGCAAGTTGTGCCAGGTAGAACTCTTGTTTTCAATCTGACCTGCCCTGTGCCCTTGGGCAAACTCTCAAGTCAGAAAGGAGTAAAAGCAACAAAAAATAATAAAAATACAGGCTATATTCCAGAATATGCTCCAATACAGAAGAAGGCAGCTGCAGCATTTAAATAACTAGCTATGATGTGTTTAATAAAGCCATAAAGGTGTTTACTGCAAGGCCTAAAATGGCACCTCTGACGTGACTCGCAGTGTTAAGAACTGATTCAGCTTTGAGCTTTCACACTTGACATACAAATAATGTGCTTGGCAAAAAGCTGCATGATCTTCACACCTAACCAGTGGCACTTCCAAGCAGGAAAGGCTCTGAGCAATACAAAGAGGTATAGAAAAGAGGAGACATCTTTTTCCCTCACATGGATCAACACGGAACGTTGCTCCTTTTTGTTCATGAGAACGCAACGAGCATTGAGAGGTTATAACAAACCAAATAGCTCATAGAACCTCTGTTAGATAATTCTCAGTCTGAAGGGACTGATCTGGTAAGCCAAAAAAATATAAAATAAATCATACAGCTTGGTAGCACAGCCCTAACCCGAGGTGTCACCACAAGAGGCTCCTGCTAGCTGTGACCCAGTGATGGGAACCACAAACTGTGTCCCCCACAGCCTTCAGAGCCACACTGAGCTGCAACTGGGAGAGAACAAGTTACACCCAGACACAGGAATCTTCTGAGAAGACATTTCCCTTTACCTAAATCGTTGCCTTCATCAGAGTACAAACCTGTTGCAGAAGGTTATCCAGCAAATCCTTGTCCTGCTGAGAAAGTCCATCCTTCTGCAATCTGAGAATAAGTTCAGGTTTCTTATAAGGCTTTAGTGCCAGTAAGTGCACAACCCTATCTTTGAAGGGTCTCTGAGAAATGGCACTATTGCCTCTCTTTATTGCACTGGCAAGGTTGACTGGCGTTGGGCGCTTCCTGGAGGGAACAGCATCGGAAGCTCCTGGTGCAGGTTTACGCACCTGAACCTTTTTGCCTAAAATGAGATGAGAATAGTAAACTGCAGCAGTCACCTTGCAAAGGCCAGTGGGCTGTCAACACGTATATGGACTTCAATTCCACCCTCTCAAGTGGCAGCAGATGACAGGGAAGGACAAAACACAACCAGCACAACCCCAACCGTCGCCGCTCGCTGCCGGAACGAGGAGCTCAGGAGTTTGATGCTTCCTGACAAGCTTGGAACAAGTAAACAGCAACACCAAGCTCTGGAAACCTGAGTATTATTGGCCACCAGCTTACATAAAGCTCTCTTTGTTTGCCAAGCTTTTCATTTAGCCCAAGTGCACATATCCCCATGGTTAATCTAAACTGGTTTTCCCCCCCCCTCCCCTACCAGAAGAAAATTCGGTATTATTATGTAGAAGAGTGGAAATAGGGAGTGGAAAGCCCAGAACTGGTCAGTGAGTGGCTCCCTGCTGCTGAGCTCAGCAAAACACTCCTCTAGCAGATGTTTCTGCTTTTAGAACAATAGCAACTTTATGGGGCTGGGTCCACCTCCCTTCCCCCTCCAACCAGGGCCACATGAATGGGGCCAACACTGGGCCATCAGCCTAGTCACCAGGGTGTTGCTATGCTAAGAGAATAACCCCTTCTCTCTCCACTGTCCTAAGAGCTGCCTCACCCTCCAGTTGCATTGAGAGATAAGGGAGAACACCAAGCTGTATCTAAAGTGCACCTCAGCTCCATCCCCAGCGTGGCATGACAATTCCTGTTTCCCACTCCTACCAAAGAGCAGAAGCCTCACACAACTCCCACATCACATCCTGAAGGCCAAATCAAAGAACTGGGCTATTTAGCATACACAAACAGGTCCCAGAGGCAAGTTCTTGCTACCAAAACAAGCCCAGCTAAAAAGGAAAACGTGGAGGTTCCAAGGTCTAAAATGTGGAGCTACAATCAATAATCACTTGGGCTGGAGAAAGTGACCTTCCCTAAGACAAATAACATCCAGTGTGTACTGCAAGTGCTTTGGAGGTTTATTCCAGCACTCCTCCACTGCTAGGAAGCAATGTTTTCAACTGAGTCATCTGAAGATACTGGGGATTGTCTGCACTGTTTGTCTTACTGGGGATTGCATAACCCAGTCCCCATTTCCTGGCTGCTCATTACACACCACAGTGCTGAGAGCAGGCAGGACCCATCCTCCTCAGCAGGGCTGAGGGAAGGTGAGCGAGAGAACAGCAGCAATGCACACATTGAACAGCCCCCAAAAATTCAGAGGTCAACTGGATTTTGTTTCCAGGAATGGGATAAGAGAAGATTCGTCAGCTTTTTACAACTCCCTTAACTCTTGCCAGATCAGGAGGAATAAAAACACACATTGGGACATTTCCACTTGAGACTGGAGCCAAACTGTGCAGTGATAGGAAAGGAAAAAGCTAAGAAAATATTTACCCACAGGCATGATGTACACACAGATCTCAGTGTGGCTATAAGCAGCACATCCCCTGCAGATCTACCTGCAGGTATCTGTTTCCACGTCTATTTATTCAAGGGTTAGTTCATGTCTCGAAGTTCCTCTCCAATTTCAACATTTCATAGAAATTTTTCCACATCTAAGCTGCCTGGAAGGTCTGTGCTGAGGCTGGAAGTGCTGAGCTCTGTGTTCTCATGGAAATGTGAGAGCCAAGCCTGTCCCTCCAGCCTGGGAGGGATCAGCTGATGGTGCTGGCACATCCCACGTGGGGACTGTCCTGCCAGGCTCTTCCTTCTTGGCCTAGTGCTCTCCTCCTGTCTTAAACACTGACATCTTAGCTCTGAGCACTCTGTCCCACTGCTTTTACTCAGTTCTGTCTCCATTTCAGAGCAGTAAAAGGTTTTACCAAGAATATTTTAAAATCAAGAAGTTTTGCTCTCTCTCTTTTTCCAGGAAGGGAAAACTTGCTTTGAGAATCTTCTCCCTCCCAAACTTTAACTTCATCCACTTACTGTAATGTTCTCGAATATGAGCTAAACAAAATCATCTTCTAAAGTCTACAGGAAATCAATGCATTTCCTTCCTGATTACTATCTTGTTTCTCAGCTTTGAGCACTTGGCTGCTACCACAGTGAGTCAGGGTCAGTAGTACATTTTGCAACTCACCCTTCTCATCACAGACATCCTCTGAGGAGAGACTGGACTGGCTGCAGGTCACATGGGCAGCAGAAAAAAACCCAGCTGCCTCCAAAATAATAATGAAACTCTGCTTTCTGGTTAGTGTTTGTGCCCAAAGTGGGTGACCTGAGGCTAAGCAGGGCCCTGGGCTGGGGCTCTGCAAGCTCCTTGTGCTATCAGTTTTATTTCCTCCTCTAAGGTTTTCCTTCTGTGGGCACAGAGAGATGGTCTGTCCCAGGCTGCAGCACTGCTTTAGGTTGTTTTTTAGCACAAGGACACTGCTACCTGCATCCTACCCATGCCATGTCCTCAGTGTGGGCACACACCAGCTGGGTGACCCAGTGAGGGCACATTCCAGCTGACCTGGCACAGACACTTGTGGTGGATGAGCAGTGAGTTCCCAGCAGTGCTATGACAAATGGGACCTACTGCCAGAGATGTGACTGTACACAGACAGCCCCAACATCACTGTGGGCAGAATCCCACTCTGGTTTGGGCTGGAAGGACCTTAAAGATCATCCAGTGCCACCCTTACCATGGGCAGGGACACCTGA
>NW_008685602.1:25693-31234 GCF_000695815.1 Acanthisitta chloris | reverse complement strand
GTTCCACCCCCTGCCATGGGCAGGGACACCTTCCACTAGCCCAGGTTGCTCCAAGCCCCATCCAACCTGGCCTGGAACACTCCCAGGGATGGAGCAGCCACAGCTGCTCTGGGCAACCTGTGCCAGTGCCTCCCAGTAAAAAAAACCCTTCCTAATATCTAATCAAAATTTCTCCTCTTTCAATTTATCCCCATTCCTCCTTCGCCTACCACTTCAGTTCCTAACACAGAGTCCCTCTCCAGCTTCCCTGGAGCCCCTTCAGATACTGGAAGGTGCTATGAGGTCTCCACACAACCTTCTCTTCTCCAGAGGATGGTTTGGGTTGGGAGGAACCTTAAAGCTTATCCAGTTCCACCCCCTGCCATGGGCAGGGACACCTTCCACTAGCCCAGGTTGCTCCAAGCCCCATCCAACCTGGCCTGGAACACTCCCAGGGATGGAGCAGCCACAGCTGCTCTGGGAAATCCATTCCAGTGCCTCAGCATCCTCCCAGGGAGGAATTCCCTCCCAAAATCCCATCTAAGGCTGTCCTCTGTCCCTCTAAAGCCATTCCCCCTTATCCTAGCACTCCATGCTCAGTTTTCCTACTGTGGGAAGAGTCCCTGTTGCTAAGAACATGTGACAAGTCACTTGGGAGTCAGGAAAACACTGACAAAGATGGAGCAGCCACAGCTTTCAGAGGGGGGACAACAGCATCTAGGGGGGAGTGATGAAAGCAGTGAAGAAAACAACACAAGAGCAGCAGCCTAAATTCACACACCCATGAGAAACCACCAAGTAGTGGTGAAAGACTTTCAGGGTCAAACAATACCAGCACTTGACTCCAGCACTTGGTGAAGACACCCCCAAGTTGAGTTATTGCTTACCTACATATCTCCCCCCAGGTTTAATGACTATAGCACTCCGGCTGCGAGTCTCCTCCTCTGCCTGGGCCATGCTCTGCCTTGCCTTCTGGTAGGAATCATCAGTAGCACACACGGTGATTTTATCCTGTATGCTTCCCAGGCAATCCAAATGGATATTGCCATTGCTGCAAGAGAAATGCAATGGAAAAGATACTTCTCACTGTGCAAACCTCTCTGGCACTGGGGGATGACTAGGGGAGGGTGTTAGCTAAGTGTGGGGGACAAAGAGGAGCTGAGGGAACATCTGGGAGTGTCTCCTCACCTCAAAAAAAACACACATGCAAAAGGATTAGAAAGACTAAAAAGGAAGATTAAACTTTACTGAGGTTTGCCATAGAAAAGGTGCTATGGAGAGAAGGTGAAACAGGCTGGATTTCCTGCTGGATTTCCTCTGGCTGCACCACTCACCTGGACACATACTGTTGGATGCAGTCAAAGCTCCCCTGGGGGCTGTCCTTGCCAATGTTTGAGAGATAGAAGGTGAAGGTCCTCACTTCTGCTGGTCGGTCAGGCCTCGGGATCGCGATGTGCTGGTGGGAAAGGGCAAACATTGGTCACTTGGGTGCCCCAGGCAACGACAGAATCCACTTTTCCTGCACTCGTGATCCTTTTTAGGCATTTTGCAACCCACTGGGAGTAAAGCACAGGGATTACTGTGCAGGAGAGGATGAGGAGCAAGAGGCTGTGAGAAGAATTTGAGTCAGCCCTGCTGTCTGCAGTGGGAGGATAAGGTAAGAGAGGGAGGAAGAGCAGCTGAAGATAGAGATGTCTGTGCCACAACAAAGCTGAGCTGGTGCCTTGTGCCTCCCAAACTGAGCCCACAACAGCCTTGTCCTAGCAATCTGCCCTAGTTCTATTGATTCAGCCTCCAAACAGACCTGCTCCCACAGTTCCTCTATTTCACTGCAAGCACTTGAGGTTTGTTCCTTCAGAATTAGTGATGCAGCACTAAACATAGTCCCAGGCAGGTCACTAGGTAGCATGCTTATTCTTTTTTAAGAAATTATAATTCCATAACAAGATTTCATGGCTCACAGTAGAGTGTGACGCTGCTGCTAAATTAAATATTTAATCAAGCATTAAGTGTGCTCTGCAGACAACTCCTCAGCCCTTCTGTATTCATGGTTCTCCCCCCTCCACCTCAGCTATTCTGCACTGCTGGGTCTCCCCCCTTAGCCATTCAAGTTTTCCAAAGGGAAACTTTCCCCTCAAGCATCCAAGATCAATGTCAGTGCCTGAGCTCTACTATCTCATCAATATCAGATAATTAAGATGCTTTCCAGAAAAGCAGACACAAGGAACAGCAGTTCCAGCCTATTTTAGGCCACGCTCTGCCACAGGGATTTAGATTGACTCCAACTCCCAGCAGAGCAGCTCGTGGTGTGCACAGATGACTGTGCTCCAGGAGGGGGTTTGGGTGGTTTCCTTTTGACCTCCAATGTCTACAGCTCTGGTTTTCTACAAGCTCTGGAAAGCCAGAGAGTCTGTGCCACTCTGCTAAACCACAGGGATGTTCCCAGAAGCAACCAGAGCTGAGCAGCACCTTCCTACCCTCAAACAGACCTTCCCTTCTTCCAAAGGCAAGCCAAGAAAACCAGGCTGGAGCCACGGATTGTACGGAAGGATGAGTGATCTGCAAGCTGCTGGGCTAAAAATAGTGGCAGCAGATTTTGGGGGTGATGTGGTGGTGCTGCAGGACCTCCCTGAGGAGCTCCTTTATCTCCTCTGCCAAACGTTTGCACCACAGCCTGGAGCTCTCTATCTGCCCCAGCACCCTCTGCCCCCACCCAGCCAGGAGAAAAGTCATCCCCTCCTGCTTTAGGAGCCAGCTGAGAACGTGCCAAAAGGCAAAGTTATGCAAACAGCAGCTTGGGGGGGATTTTCTAGCTGGCAAATTCACCCACCAGTGAGTTCCAGTGGCAGGAGGTAAATTCAGCTGTGGCTGTTGAACTTCTTGGGATGCTTCTTGGGGATTGAGCTGTTCTGCATATGATGAGTTTGTAAAATCAACCCCAACTCATATATTCACACACTAAAATAACTTTCTCCTCGCTCCTGATTTCCCATTGTAAGGAAAAAAAATCAAAATCAGCTGCTCCAAGAGTCTAAAGTTTGGTGTTTTGGAGGAGTTTTTGCAGCTCCTGCAAAGGATGTGAAAGGAGGCAGAAGCAGAGTCACTTGAGTACTGAAAAGTAGAGTGTTAGTGTGCAACTAGGCCGTTATCTAGGAATTATTTTTAGCTGAAAACAGAAGGTTTCTCAAGCCACCAAATCAGCATGGAAACTGCTTTGAGGGAGCCCTAATTTTGGTGCTGAGTATTGCACCAGTAACCAGAGACATTTAAAAATAGCTCAGTACAGATGTGACTTCTGTTTTCCCTCTTTCAAGTAACATTCATCTGTGTCCAGCTCAGCCTCAAGAGAGATTTCACCTTCCTCTATTAATACCAGCACCAGTTCATCCCAAGAAATGGGAGGGAAAAACGTCACATTTTCCAATCACAAAGCAAAGACTTTTTGTTCCCAACAGTCACACTCAAACAGCTGCAGGAACACACATGTGTTTGGCACCTGAAGGGGCTTTTTTTTTCCCCCCACCCCCAGTTCAGTTCTTTTCCCACCCCACTCAACACCTGCAAATTTCACCCAGGCTAAGCTCTAAATTCTGCATTTTTTTTTTCACCAAAATAGAAGCATTTTCAGCCTTTCTTGCCCAGGTTTGCACAGCAACTGCCCCCACTTGTAATGCTTTGGTGCTCAGGCTCTTCAGTTCTCCTCTAGGCACATGTTGAGACAAGAAAACACTGAAAACTCCACTAAACCTTACAAAACTACCTCAATGAAATCCAGTTTGGGATGAAAACCTGACAACCAGCTGATGTTCTTAAAGAATATCCACAGTTCCACTCGAAGCTAATTACAACCTAGTTACTACCACTGAAAATTGGGATTATTACACTAAATATTGCACTGAAAGAGCCATTAACAACAGCAGAGTTGTCACAGAGAAATATATCCCAAAGGAAAGATCCCATAGTTTTTATCAGCTCCTCTGAGGTTCCATCCAGACCAGGATCCAGGCAGGTTTCAGCACTGCCACTCTACTTCCAGCTGCTGATCTGAGTTGAACTGCTGCTTTATTCCCAACACTTCCCTTTTCCTGGTTAATTAGTGCCCAGAACATCAGAGTTTCTTTTCTGTGCATTAGAAACTGAAAGTATCCTTGGCAGCATTCCTTAAATTACCACTGGGATAGGCAAAAGGACATGGACACAGTCATTGAAAGGCTTCAAGAGGATTAAATCAAGGAAGAGGCAGTTGGATTTTAAATCCTGGTTTTTTGTCCTGCTTCCCCCAGTCATCAAGGAAATCCTTTTTGGAAGAGGGATATTGGCAGTAAAAATTCCCCACTGAAATCTCCTAGCACTGCTTTAAATCCCACAGACAGGCACCAAAATCAGCCTCTAAAGTCAATAGGAAATCTTCTCCAGAGGAATATTTTTAGGGAGCAAACCAGGAAGGTGACAAATCGGGGAATTAAGGAAGAGTGGAAGGAAATATTCCAAAAACCAACAGCTAAATGAATATTATTTTGCTGTCACCATGTGGATTTGAGACTTTTAAATTCCTGGAGTTACCTTCTCAGAGCAATTGATGGAAGATCCCTAGAAAGCAATTCCTTCCAGCAGGGAGAAAATCCTACCACAGAGTCCTACCCTTAAAAGCAGATGGTTTCCCAGCTGCCAGCTTGTCATACCCAGGAAAAAGAATCATCCCAGGACAAAGAGCTCTTTCTCACTGCTCCCATGGAGCTTCATCTCACTTGCTTCAAAGCTCTACCTTTGGCCTTTACTCCCAGAGCAATTCAGAGCTGAGGAGGAGCCAGGCAGAGGTCAGGCCTGGGCTGCCACATCCCACTGCTCCCAGCCCTTTCCCACTCACTCAGGTGATTAGCAGCTCTCCCAGCAAAAACTCTTCTCTGGAAGTTAAGGGCTCAGGTTGGACTTGGTGGTCTCAGAGATCCCCTCCAAGCTTAGTGATGATTCTCAATGTGATCAAAGAGTGATTTTCCATTTTGATAAGGAACTCTTGGAAAAGATTTGTAATTATTCTAAGAAAAGGGGTTTGGGTTAACTCTTACCCCCTCTCAGATCCATGGGAATCCCACCAGGAGAGCACAGAGCCTGAAGGTAGTGGAGTGTTTTAAGCTGCTCCAACACCTTTTGCCACATTTCCTTCAGGGAAAAATATTGAGAGGTATTCCCAAAACGTTAGCAGGAGAACTTAGGTGTTGATCCTCAGGGAGTAAAGTATTCCCAGGCTTTTTAGCCTCTTTATTCCATGCAGAGCTGTTTGCTCCCCTAGCACAGACAACTCAGCCACCCTGTAAAGTTCTCCTTGTCACTCCCTTTGCATTTACCTTTTGCCACATTTCCTTCAGGGAAAAATATTGAGAGGTATTCCCAAAACGTTAGCAGGAGAACTTAGGTGTTGATCCTCAGGGAGTAAAGTATTCCCAGGCTTTTTAGCCTCTTTATTCCATGCAGAGCTGTTTGCTCCCCTAGCACAGACAACTCAGCCACCCTGTAAAGTTCTCCTTGTCACTCCCTTTGCATTTTGCCAACCTTGCACATTTC
>NW_008685602.1:17140-25672 GCF_000695815.1 Acanthisitta chloris | reverse complement strand
AGAAGTTTAATCCTAAACAAAGTGAAAAAACAAATCCCTGGAAATTGCTCCTTTCTTTATTTCCCAGACAAGGTGGTTTGTATTTGACTCCTTAACTTACAACAACAATCATGTCTTTCCTGCTATATTTTCCATG
The DNA here is from genome assembly GCF_000695815.1 of Acanthisitta chloris. Lineage (NCBI taxonomy): Eukaryota > Metazoa > Chordata > Aves > Passeriformes > Acanthisittidae > Acanthisitta > Acanthisitta chloris. Next base: position 25,536 of record NW_008685602.1, on the reverse strand, counting down.
GACTCGTAGTGAGAAGAATATCCCACAGTACTATGTGGGTAGAGAGAAATGTGCTAAGATTTAATGTCTATTTAATTCAAGCCTTTTGCAAAGTTTTCATGTGCAAAAAAAAAAAAAAGGAAGAAATTATTCACAGCCAAGTTCAGATTCTTGATTAAAAATTTAAATTCTCCTTCTTTATGCAAAGCAAAGTGAAACACTGAATTCTTTTTTTGGTGGGATCTAAAAAGGTATTTAAATGACATTTTTCAAGTTCACTGAAGAGTTGCATTGCTTTACCAGAAACACTCCCAAGTAAATCTCAAGGTTGTCAGCAACTGGCATGACAGACTGTTTCAAGGCTCTATAAATATCCTGGAGGAGTTCAGGCATAGGAACAGGAGTTGGAGAAATCCAACTCCTAAATAGAAAACAACTTTTGATACTCACAGAACTGCACAGTTGGGTTCAATGAAGCTTCAGGACACACTCCCAGCTCTGCTGCTGGGAATGACTGGTACCCAGGGAGACTTGTAATGGTTTTACCAGGCTTGGCATGAGGTTTCTTTAGGATACAGGTGAGGATTCCATGGATTGCTGAACCCACACAATCAGTCAGGTTGGAAAAACCCTCTGAGACCATCAAGTCCAAGCTGGGACCTAACACCACCATGTCAACTAGACCATGGCACTGAGTGACACCTCCAGGCTCTCCTCAAACCCCTCCAGGGATGGTGACTTCACCACCTCCCTGGAAAGCACATTCCAAGGTCCAATCAGGCCTAAATCAGTGATCTTCCCTTTTCCTTGTCCTACCCAACAGCACAGCCTGAGACAACAATGTCACATGGATTTAGCAAGGTGGGAGCAGAAAGAGGGAAAAGTTTTTCTAGAGATAATCCATGTGATCAACTTCCCTGGAGCACATCTGAACCTCAATCCCTCACTTACAGCCATCAGAGCATCATTCCTTGGGCTGGAATAGCAAAGAGCAGAAATTCCTGACTCAAATGTAATGCTATAATCCAGGAAAGAACTTTTCCAGGCAATCCATATACAAACTTACCCCTTGGCTTCCTTGAAACTGGATGACTGGTTTTGATGTCACAGCATCCTGCAAAAAAAAAAAAAAAAAGTAGGGAAAAAAATTACCTCAGAGAAAGGGAAAGCTTCAACATTCAGCACCAAATAAAATAAATATTCGGCTTCATTTTTCACCTCAATATTTGACTCTCATTTCTAAAAGGGAAAAGCTTCAGGAAAACATACAGAATTCCAAGTAAGAAAACACAAAAACTCCTGGAACTGTGGATTGTACCAAGAAAAGGGATCAAACATGAGGTTAGCAGAGGAAGAACAGCTCACCCAGGTGGGTGACACCGACCCCCACACAACCAGCTTAGCTTCCCTAAGTTCGGAGTTAAAAAATGGACACTTGAGGGGAAAATTGATTTCAATCCTCAGCCTGGGAAGAGGCAAAGGGCATTTTTTCCAAGAGAAAGCTGGCAGGGCCTTGGAAAAGCAAACTGCAGCTTGGTTGCAAAATCCTCTTGTTACTTTGCCTGTTTCAACAATTGGCTCTGCACTCAGATCTGAGCTCTAAACCCCCTGAAATCTGCTCAAACCCACTGGATTTCAGCCTTTTTTCCCCTCTGTGACAGCACTTTTTTGCTTTGCTGGGATTTTAGAGATCAGGAGTTGGAATCCCAACTCCCAACTGAGGTGTTAACTCCAGGGAAAGGAGTCCCATGCTAAGTTCTCAATCCTTTAAACTGTGGCTGTGTATGTTTTAGCTACTAAGTCACACAAAATATTCCAAGCCACACTCAAAGACAGGAATTGTGCTCCCCCAGGGCTCGTGGGATCCCACTGGGAAGAGCTAGAAGGATTTATAAATAGGTTGAAGTGTCTTTTAGAAGGGAAACCGTTGCCATGTACATACAGGAGACACATTCCAAAGAGAAAATCATTTAGGAGCTCAAATCCAAAATGTTTGGCTTGTCCTGTTTGGGTCACAGTGCTCACATCAACTTTCAATGGATCAGTTTCCAATGGATCAAGTCCCAGTGGATTACAGAGATATTAAACTGAGCAGCAAAGAGTTAAGCCTGAAACCCACAGTTTCTCATCTCTAAACCCTTTCCAAACACTTCCAGCCCAGGAGGGAACAAATTTCAGCCACAACACGATGAGATGAACACAAAACTGGATCAATTCACCAGCAAGAAAACATCCTTTTAGCCCAGATGAATGAGCTCAGCCCAAGACAGAGTCTGAACCTTTTAAGAGATCTGCATCACACCCAAGATCATCAGAGAGTTATTTATCACCATGAGCAAAGCAAGAACATGCTTGAAGCTGACAGCACTCCCTGTGTGCTGGATAAGAAGTTTTATAGACCCAAACCAACCTTTATAAAGCAACAATAAACACCATCCTGGTCCAGAGATCAGTGAATTCCTCGAGTGCCACGACACTACATACCACAGCACAGTGCTCATGGCCAGCCTGGCCAGCTCCTTGGTCACTGTGGCCAGAGAGGCATAGGAACAGATTTTTTGAGCTAACAAGTATTTGAAACATGAAAAAAATCTGGATTTCAAGAGAGGAAAAAAAAAATCTCCATGTGGATCTTGTAGAGCAAATTATGGATTTGGACAGTTTGTGTGATTCGTTTTGGGAAGTTGAGTGGAATAAAAAAGGGGTGAAAAGGATGGAAGGGGGAGAAGGAGGAGGAATATGAGTTCTGTTACACACAGCAGGATAAGCTTTAATGACAGAACTTAGAGAATCACCTCTAAGATCAGCAAGTCCAACCATTAACCAGTCACTGAATCCTAACTCCCCCAAATCTCTGAACAAACTGGTTGGAAGCCAAACGTGTGATCAGAGACTCACAAATGAATGTTCATGGGAGTCAAACTGCAAATCAGAGCTTTAGTTCCCCAAATTCAGCATTTCTAGGCTGCCAAGCTGTGCCTGGGGCTGCTGTGGTTTGTGCTCACTGCACAGGAGCAGCAGTGCTAGAACTCCCTGGCATGGGAGGGATCATAGGGAAGGGATGGAGTCACTGCACCATCCCAGTTCCCCTTTTTGGCAGGGAAAGGGAAGACTTTTGGCTTCTCATAGTGTGTTAAGGGGTTGGGATGGAGCTTAGAGATGATCCAGCCCCATCCCCCTGCCCTGAGCAGGGACATCTCCCACCAGACCAGGTTGCTCAAGGCTCATCCAACCTGGTATGAACAGTGACAGGGTTGGGGAAGCCACAGCCTCCCTGGGCAACCTGTGCCAGTGTCTTACCAGTCTCACAGGGAGGAATTCCTTCTTAAGATCTAACCTAAATTTGTCTATTTCTCCCCATTCCTCCTCACCCTGTCACTGCAATTCCTAACCAATTCCCTCTGGAGCTTCCCTGGAGCCCCTTCAGGTTGCTCTGAGGTCCCCACAGCAACACCATCCCTGCACCTACACACAACTTCCCTGATGGCCAATTCCTTGGCTTCAGGTCATCTGAGAATGCCCATGGAAGAAGACAACAAACACATGCACAGCCTCAATTAATTAAGGATATGAACCTCAGCACTTTGATTAGCTGAAATGAAATCCCTGCATGGACACCAGTCAGAATCAAAGCAAACAGGTGAACTGAGTGAAACCAAATGATCTGTGGATTGATATCTTCAGTTGGATTAACTTGCTTCGATGTTCTTGTATGGATAAAGCTCAGTTTTAAGGAGTTCTTGCTGCCATTTCTAGCATTCCTCTGTCATCTTCTAAAGAGTCACCCAATTCCTCCTCAGTGATGCCATGAACTTCCTGCATGAGCTTCCTGGAAATGTCATCTCACCCCATTTAGAGAGAACAAGTTCTTTTCCTCTTTGTCTTTCCAATTAAAACGAGTCACTTCCTCAGCCCTAGGACAGGCCCATGGGTCTGTCTGCCTTCCCCACAGCACATCAACTCCCAGGATTCAGGAAATCCCTGGATAATCCAGGCCGCTGCTGAAATCTCACTGTTGTGTCCACTCAGAGCCAACACAAGGCAGATTTGCCCAAGCAACACCTGCACCACCTCGTGCCCTTCCAGCTAACAAATTCCAGCCTTATCCTGAGACTTGTATTTAGGAACAGCTCCTGGAAGCTGATGAAAGACAAATCCAAGCAAGAAACCAGAGTTCAAGGCCTTCACAGCTGTCAGATCCACAGGTGTGGAACTGCTGCAGGTACCAGATGTTCCTCTCCGTGGCCAACGCGCTCGTCCGGAACAGGGACAGAGGACAGAGAGGTCCCAGCAGAAGGAGCACAATTCCTGGGATGTGTGGGCTCAGGGAACACAGCTGCCACCAAGAACCACCAGTTTCCAGGCCAGGAGACAGTGAAGAACCCAAGGAGAAGGAGCACAACTCCTGGGGTGTGGGGCCAAGAAAAAGCAGCTGCCACTGAAAACCACCAATTTCTACCTCATGAGACACTGAAGAGACCCAAGGAGAAGGAGCACAACTCCTGGGGGGTGGGACCAAGGAAAAGCAGCTGCCACAAAGAACCAGTTTCTACCCCATGAGACAGTGAAGAACCCAAGGAGAAGGAGCACAACTCCTGGGGGGTGTGGGACCAAGGAAAAGCAGCTGCCACTGAAAACCACCAGTTTCCAGCCCATGAGAGGGAGCAAAGCTCCTTCAAACACACCTAAGCCACAGTCATTCCAGTCCTGCTCTGCTATTGTTCCAGCCCAAGGCTTCCTGAGGCAGGCCTGGGAGGTGGGATCATTCCAGCAGCTCTGCTGGCTGCCAGGCCCCACCAGGAACTGCGTCAGGTTTCCTCCTGGCTCCCCAGAACAGCTAATGAGCTGCTGGACAAACCTTCCTACAGCCCCAAAGCTCTGCAGGAATAACTTCCAAAGGGACAGCCAAACCACAGGTGCAAGGCTGTGCTTATCTGAGACTGACCCAACCTGGAACTGGAGCTTCACCCTCACCACCTGAGGAGCCTGGAGAGATCCAAGCATTTCACTCCATAAAACTGCACCAATTTCCTATGTGGAAAGAGCACTTCCATGTTTCCATACCCAGTTCCTTGCCTTCCACAGCTCCTGCTGTATCCTATGGTGGAGAAAGAAGGAGCCACTTGTCAAACACTGAATCTCTGGGATGCCAACACAGCTCAAACCTCACAGACCCAAGTGGTGTTTGTCAAATGCTTCTCCAAACATCATAATCTTATTTCCAAAGTCACGAGATGAAACAAAAAAACCAACCCAAAACTTATCCCCAAAGCTCCCACAAGATATTTGGCTTTTATTATCACTGTGTTATGCTCATCCTTGAGTTTCCTCAGGCTAGAGGATGGCAAGAAACACTTAGCAGAGACTCTGAAGAGCAACACAAAGAGCTCCTCACACTCAAATACTCCAATCTGGCACGTGGAAAGCTGAGTAAAGAGTAGGAAGAGCAAGAAAATGTCAATAAACCAGAGAAGAATTGAATGTTAAACTAATAAAACACTTTATCAGGGATGATTGAAGCTGCCATGAGGTTTTCAAAGTGTTAAGTGGAAGAACTGGATGGGATGTTCCTACCCAGGATGAGAAAGAAAGGCCTTTGGAGATCCTCAGGTCAATAAGCAGCTGGAAACCTCTGTGTTTCTTCAGGGAAATGGAGATAATTAAAGATTATGTTGTTTTGGGAAGTTGTGTAGCGCATTTACTGGAATGGATACTGCAGGCAGAGCTGTATGGAAAATATTTGCCTAAACTTAGTCTTGGTCTGTTTGTTTTGTTGAATGTTCAGAGCGAAAAATGCCCCAAGTGCAAGGGAAAATGTACCTTCATTTCTGTAGGAACGAGGGGATTCTTCACAGAATTTCAAGCTTCTTGCAAACAATTCCAACTAGCAGCAAGAATTCCAATAAATATCCAAGGAAACTCTAAAATCCTGTGAACCCCAAGGCTGGCACCAATATTTTGCACCATCATGTGCAACTCCAGGTGAAAGGAGTGTCCAGGTGGAAGTGCTGCAGCTCAGAACTCAGTTACACACAGGAGAACAAACAGAGATGACTTAACACACACCAATTTCTGACTCTCCAACGCTCCAAACTCCAAGTTCCTCTTTAATCCTCTGCTTAGGACTCGTTTCTGTTTCTTTTGCCCACACAGCAGGATCCAAATATAGGCAAACTCCCTGCCCCACTTCCTCTGGTTTCTCAGCACAACTGGGCCAAGGGTGGGCTAAAAGGGTCAGATCCCAATCCAGGAGGATTCCCAGTGTGAGCAGACTTGGATATCTAAGGAAATAACCTCAAGATTACAACTTTCCACTTTTTTTTTTTTTTTTACTTTAAACACACCACACAGACCTTGCCAGGAGCCAAAGCCAATCTATCCTATGTGTCTCTGTCCCAGCCTCACAGGAGACACCTCCGAGTCCCTGAGTTCATTAGCAGCAAGAAATATCAATCCCAAAGGTAAAAAAATACCCTGGAATAGTCTCACAACTTCAAGTGAGTCCGTGTGAAGTTTCTTGGCAGTTAATTAGCCAAAGTTGGCCCAGGAGAGCCACTGCACGTTAGGGAGACACAAAAGCTTCTCCCAAGACATTCCGCTATTCCAAGGCTTCTACTTCTACCAGAAGCACAGCAGGAAAACCCACCCGAATCTTCCTTTTTCTGTCACATCTATGACTTCTGGAATTCAAACATCACCTCATTTGCACTATCATTGCCATCTACAATCTCAGGTCTCACCAGGATCCATTGGAAGCTGAGGGCAAGGATGGATGGGATCGAGAAAATTACAGTTCTACTATGCCAAACTCATGGGAAGAGCCTTGGAAAGCCCATGGAAATCCACCACTGGTGCCAACTGCCCAGGGGAGAGGCTTTGGGACCCTGTGTCCTTCCAGGGATGCAGATGGGCCCTGCCAACCCAGGGAGCAGCAGCAGTGCAGCTCTGTGGGGTGTGACAGCAGCTCCTGGGGCAGCAATCCCAAAATTATCCAACCTCTGCTCCCTCCTCCTCTCTGGATTAGCCCATTCAACACCTCCAGGAGCAAAGTGGTGTCCAAAACTAGTCCCATATCTGCCTGCTGGGCCCAGTCCCTCATCTTCCACCCTATTTTCCACTCCCCAACATTATCTGGGGCAGAAATGAGTCCTCAAGCTCTTCATACAAGTAACTTTTAAAAGCTGCTTTAGGTTTAAGAGCTAAAGACTCACCAATTACTCTGTAGGTTGGGTTTATTATCATTTTTTGCCTAATATGCATTAATGGACACATATTATCACTGCAAATTAAAGCACCTCCAAATCCTGCCCAGAAGTGGAAGCAGCAATAAAATGCTCTGAAGTTTTTTTTCTGTCAGCTAAAATGCTACACATTTAAAAGTTTTTAATTGCTAAACTGCAAAAGATCCATGGAGTTCCTTGGTTCTAATGACATCCTTTGAGTTGGTACAGCCCAAGTGTTGCTTCCTCAGGAGTTGAACTTTTTAAGGTCAAAAATCAAGATGTAAGATGGAAAATAAGGAGGTTAAAAGTGTCAGCTCAGAAAAAAAACCAAGTTGACACTAGTGAAAGTCTTGGTTAAGTGACAGAATTCACCATTCCCAACTCCTTAGGGAGGAAACATCATGAAGAAACTTGGACATCATTCCACATTTGAGCATCTGAGATATTCTCCTGCCTGAAATACAGCAAAACTCTACCTTTGAGTAAGTTTAGAGAACAAGACACATGATCAAGTTCAAAAAAACAAGCTGTAGCCTACTGGAAATGCTTTGTGCTGCCCTGCAAAGCAGAAAGGCAGGCCCTAAATGGACAATAGCTTGGATCAGCAAAGCAGAGAGCAATTAAACTCCAGTGTCATCAAGATGTCACCCCACAGGCACGAGAGCTGAGCCAGCCGTGCAGCCTGTTCCCTCACGCATGCCTGCAGCTCCTGAGCTCAGCTAATCCAGGTTAAAAAGAGCCTCCTGGATCAAAAGCACTGCATTTGTTGGTGGGGATCTGCAGAATTCATTTGGGAACTCAAACTGGAGTGAGCAGAGCAGCTCCAGCCACACACACCCCTGCCCAGGGCAGGGCAACAGCTCCCCAAAGTCCTCCTTCCTTCAGGAGGAGTTTGGGGAAGGATGGAGTGAGAAACAGGACACGTGGATCCAGCCTGGCTGGCCAAACATCCATCCTGAGCCTGCAAAACTCAGGACAGGGGTGGAGGCAGAGGTTTACCAGGCTCACAGCCATGGGCTGTGGCACAGCACTGTGCCAGGTTCTCTGTTTTCACAGGATCCCAGCATGGTTTAGGTTGGAAGGAGCTTAAAGCTCATCCCATGCCATGGGCAGGGACAACTTTCACCAGCACAGGGTGCTCCAAGCCCCATCCAACCTGGCCTGGAACACTCCCAGGGATGGAGCAGCCACAGC
>NW_008685602.1:6505-16859 GCF_000695815.1 Acanthisitta chloris | reverse complement strand
CCCAAACCAGAGGAGACTCCAAACCTACCCCAAACCAGAGGAGACTCCAAACCCATCCCAAACCAGGGAGGACTCATGGTTTGAGGTCACAGGGAATGTAACTGGCAAGAACCAGCAAAGGATCAAAGAAGGTTTGCAGTATCTTGGGCTCCCAACTAACTCAGCCACAGTCACAGATCTCCAGCAGGAGTTGGTCCCATTTGGGAATCCCAGTTGGGAGATTTCAGGCAGACTTTCCAAGGACAGGGAGTTAAGGGAGAAGCACTAATCATAGTCTCAGCTACTCCTGCCTGAACCAGCCTGGAATGATGATTAGCTGCACTCTAATCAAGCCAAACTTCCACCAATTTCACTGTTAAGATAGAGTTACACAGGGAGGGTTAAACTGCCAGAGGAGCCACAGCCAAATCCCACAACTTCCAATGGCTTAGGAAGGAAAGGCTATTTTTTTGGGGGGGTGGGAAAAATCCCCTTTGCAACTCTCAGTGCCTACAACTGTTCACAGCAGTGTGGAACCAATTAAAACTGCCTATAATGAACTACCAACCCAGAGAACTCCTTGCCCAGGTTTTAGTGCAGTAACACAGGAGGTTTCCTTCCTCAGAGTGAAAAAAATAGCAGTTTTGATCCTGCAACTCCCTGCAAAGGAAGTTTCATTTGGTGTTAATGGTTTTTCTGCACCCATTAGTCATTCCAGAGGGTGTTCCAGACCCTCCCTGACCCCCAGAACCAGCAGCTATTTGAGTTGTATTAGTCACTGTTGTATTCTTCAATCAAAACTAAACACCTTCCCCTTTATCTCAGGGTCTTGTCCTGTTCTCCCCAAGACAAAGCTTCAAGGATCCTTTTCCCTTTCACTAGAACTGAGGAAAATACTAAAAAAAAAAAAAAAAAAAAAAATCAGACACTTATTTTTATCACTATTTTTCCTGCAGGGAATTTTTTTTTTCTCAGACTCAAAAGCAATAGAAGGTAACACTGGGAAAGTATAAAACAAGTTGAAACAACATTTAGCAGAGCTCTCCTACAAGGATAACACTGCACTGGCAAATTCAGGGCCAAAAAAAAAAATGTAAAAAAATTTAGGCACAACCCTAAAAATAAAGTTTTATTGTGTTATTACTTGCAAGTAATTTGGGGAAGAGTTAAATGAACACATCCCAAAGCTCAGTGCTTGTTAAAAATAGCAAACCTAGAGTAATTTGCTTATACAGAAGGGGGAAAAAAGGGGGTTTAAATAGAATTAATTTAGAATAGAAAGCTGTTTGTGTGGTCTGAGCAGAGCAGCAAAATGTCCCTTTTAGTAGATATTGTAAATTAAAACCAGGGGAGGAAAAAAAAAGGAAGGTAAATATTGGCATTTCTAAAGTGCAAAGGAAAGCAAACCCTTACATTTGTTTTGTGATTGGCTTTGGAACACTTTTTTCAACAAGAAACAATATTCCAGAGAGAAACTTCTTCCTGTTCTGCCTCCACAGACTGGAAATATTAAAACTATTAGCTCTAATATTCAATGTGTTCCTACGAGTTCAGCAGAGAGAGAAACCTCAGAGAGACCTTGGCCTGGCAGGAACTCCATCCATGCCCCAAAATTCCCTGGATAATCACATCTTGCATGCAACAATCCTTGCTTTGGCAGCAGGATTTTACTGGAGCTTTCAGATGGGAAAGGACTGGGGGATGAGGGGGGAATCTCAACAACAAAACTGGCAGAAGGAAACTCATCCCAAATTCCTTATGGAGAGAGTGCTCAGGCATTGGAATGTGCTGCCCAGGGAGGTGGTGGATTCACCATCCCTGGAGGTTTTCAAGATGAGTCTGGATGTGGCACTTAGTGCCATGGTCTGGTAACCACAGTAGGGTTGGACTGGATGATCTTGGAGCTCTTTTCCAACCTGGCTGATTCTGATTCTATGATATTCCCAACTCTGCTAAAAGGGAAAAGCAGTCCTGGTTTTCCCTGAAGGAGCCAAGAATTAAGGGGGTTAGATTTTCTCAGATTTTCCAAGCCATTCCTCTAGCACAAGACACTTTGACTGAAAGCTTTGTGCTTTGCTTGTTGCTTCCTAGATGTGAGAGATGTGGCCATGACTTCAACAACTCCAAAAAACTGGTGGAAATGCCCAAGAAAACATTTCCCACCATGGAAATCACTTAGCTCCCCATGGGCTATGGCAGAGATGTCTCTTTTTCCCCCCATCAGCCTTTCTGGAGCAATGCAGCAATTCTGCTTTGGGGCTGTTTGGACAAGGAATGGCCACATTTGGGGGGTGATTGCCCCAAAAGAATCACAACTGTCCTGAGTGTTTCTATTCCTGACCCTTCTCACCCTCCATAGGTTCAAAATTTGCCATGTGCACACAACTGGAAAATAATGATTTGAATAAATTTCACTGAGCAGGTTGAGAATTAGCTGTTAAACCTTGGGAAGGCCAAGATTTGTTACCCTTCCTTGGGAATTGAGCTTGGTTGAGGTGTACTGGTCTGGTAGAGATGCACCCCAACACCCACATCAGACAGGGATCCAATTTTTCTGGATGAAGCCTCCCAATTTTTGCTGCTCAGAGCACAATATCCCCCAGAAACACTCACCCTCTCTTCTGGCTGGTTAGAATCTCTTTAAATCTCCTCTTGGCTTAAACTTCACACATGATTCTGCTCTCCTGAACTGCTCTGGGAGTCACAAACTGATTCAGAAAGAACTTTTACCACTGCTCAGGTAACCAAACCAACTCACCTGCAGTTCTCAGTCTGCTACAGACAGAGAACACAAAGGTTTTCCAGCCAAAAGTCTTCCAAGAGAGTCATCAAATCAGAAGTCTTAGCCCCAGCTAAGAGTTAATGGGTTTTTCTTCTGAGCTGCTTCCTTAAAAAAGCTCCTGATGGATAATTCTTTACCTAGGACTGTCAAGCACAAACATTCCCATGCTCTGACCTAAGGATCTGGAGGAAAAAAAGTCCCTGACACTTCAGAGGGTTAAATAGTTAAAAGCTTTTCCACAACCAGCTGGATCAAGTGTATCTACTACAAGTATTTTGGGTTTTGCACTGTACAAAACCCCCAACTACCAGAAGAAAAATGTTTCCCAAATTACTCCAGAGAAGTGTGTCACGATGGCACATCTCAAACAACTCCCCCTCATCCCCAGCATGGCTAAATAAAGGTTCCAGAACTGATTGAGACACCCAAACTCCTCCATCTGAGATGATGGATGCAAGTACAAGTGATGGGAAGTGACTCCAGAACCAGATTTAGGGCCAGATTTGTTCTCTTTGCTCTCTCACCAGGAGTTTTCCTTCCATAATTTCACCTCTGGGTTCAAACTTCTCCACCTGTCCAACACAGGTAACATTCCCCAGAGACTCCATCACCTCCTGGAGAACATTCAGCTTTGTCAGCAAGAACTGGATCACAGTGGAACCTGCAAACCTAAAGGTTTCCAGCCCAGGGATCCTTAGAAAACCTCAGAATCGATGAATATTCCGAGTTGGAAGTGACCCACTAGGAACAAGGCCCAACTGCTGGTCCTGCACAGGACACTCCAACAATTCCACCTTGCTTGGGATGGATCACAGAGCAGCAGGAGACACATGAAAGAAGAAAATTAAGTGTATTAATAACCACTTCATCCATCATTTCCCATTCTGGAAAGCTTTGACAGACAACAGCTAAGGCAGAACTTTAAACCCACAACTTTTTAAGCTACACAGAGAGGTAAGAATTGCTCTAAATACCATTTATACCAGAATTTCCAAGTATTCCAATACATTTTTAAGGACTTCCAACACACCTGAGTTACTGTGCTCCTCAGTAATTAGTATTCTGATCCCTTTTGAAGCTAATTTTCTCTCACTCATCAGGTTAAAAAGCCATTTACAGCTAACAAACTGACTGGGCACAAACTGCCAGCAAAGGAACAGTTAAGAGAGAGCTGATGGGGGAAAAAAATAAAAAAATCTGTCAGTTTGGCACCTTAAGCATGAGAAGTAACAAACAGATAATTCACCTTTTTAGCCCCAATCAAGGTAATGTGGCTTGGCCATCCCAGGTGTTATTTTGAGCAGTTTTACTGTGTCAGGCTCCTCAGGCAGAGCCAAAGGAGACACTATGCTAAAATTCAAGTGATTAAAACACAGCAAACACTAGGTTACAACTCCTAAAACAGGCCTAGTGAAATCTCAGGAGCTGAGGGTTGTTTCTGACCTAGTTTTCACTGGAGAACAGTCAAAGAGCCAAAAAGACTGAGGCGAGGCTGAAGGTGCTGAAATTCCAGTAGTGCTGGGGAACAGGATTAGAGGAAAAACCTTCAGACCTTCAAAGCACCGACAGAGAACAAGGAACCCAAGGCTCAGGAGCTTTGCTTCAGTGTCAACTGACATCCCAAGCAGCAGGGACAGGAGGCTTTAAACAAGATTCAATAGATAGTTTAGGGGTTAGGATGGAGCTTAAAGATGATCCAGCCCCAACCTCCTGCCCTGGGCAGGGACATCTCCCACCAGAGCAGGTTGCTCAAGGCTTTATCCAACCTGGTTGGGGCAGCCACAGCCTCCCTGGGCAACCTGAGACAGTGTCTCACCACCCTCACAGGGAAGAATTCCTTCCTAAGATCTATCCTAAATGTCCCTCTTAATTTCTCCCCATTCCTCCTTGTCCTATCAGTTCCTACCCAAGTTTCTCTGCAGCTTCCCTGGAGCCCCTTCAGCTCCTGCAGGTTGCTCTGAGGTCTCCACAACCACTTTTTCTTCTCCCTCCAACTTCCTCAGCCTGTTCCTCATAGATGAGACTCTCCAATCCTTTACCAACTTGGGGGATGAGGCAAGAGGTGTTGCAGGACCTCCTTGCCCTGCTGAAGAAGCCATGGAGAAGCTGCTAAGAGGAGATCACCTCAAGCTCTGCAACAGAGGAGGAAATAATTTCTGGCTTTCAGAAGGTATTTTGGTTGCTTTTCTTCTGAGAACACAACTGTGGTGTCACACACCTGTGCTCATTTGAATAACAAGAGAAAAATTAAATCCCTGTTACAACTGCAAGTCCCCAGTGCTCCAAGGGAAGGGAAACCAGTTGATCCCATCCCTGTGAGCTGTTCATACATCTTCCCTCTCCTCTGCAGCTCCCAATTTCCTTCCACCAGCAGCTCCACGTTGCTTTTAAGCCTCATTAAGGAGCAGTATGTTGCTGGGCTCGATATGTCACATTTTTAACTGACCTTTGTACCCAGAGCACGTTACCAAGCTGCTAAGAACAGGGGAGAGGGGGGAAAAATATAAAAAAATCAAAGAAGTCATTTTCCACGATTAGCAGAGGGAAGTTATGGCTGTTTGCATTTATTTTAGCTTCAAAAAAACCCCCACCTGTCAAAAAAGCAAGCCATAAAAAAAAAAGAAAAAGAGCAATTCTCTCTGAAGGGCAGCTCTGACGGCATCAGCACTGTTAGCCATTCTTACTCTGGTACTTATCACCCAAGGTAAACAGGACTGACTATCAGTTAATGAACAACACGAGCCTCAGGCTGAATTTTAAAGAGCATTTTCTCCCCTGCAATCTTTTAATGAAAATACACCAGTTCAAACCCACCGAATTTGCTTACGAAAGCCTCGTTTATTTTAGGCCATGTGAAGACACCGAGGCTGATTCACTGCTCTATGTGCTCATCAGGTGGCTTAAAGGAGCTGCTGAAACATCACAACGATCCTTATCTTGCACAGGGCTTTACTCCTTTTCTTGCGAGAGAGGAAAAAAAAATTATAGAAAGGCAATTGAGAGAGAGGAGATTGACGAACTAGTTCAACCATCCCAGAGCAAATCTCACCTCACACACTCAGTGCTGAGCCCAGGAAAACAAGCCTGGGCCAGTTTTGTCTTCTGCCCAACTCCATCCTATTGACACTTAAAGGGAAGAGTAATTACTAGTCTGAAAGTTCTGCTAATGATCTTCAGATGTTCCTCACGGAGTCAGAGGCTCTGATAAACCAAAATCAGAGCCTGGATCCTACAGGGATCTCAGGGAAATCCCATCACCAACACCCCACAAGCCACACCAACCTCAAAAGCTAAAGAAGATGCTCAGACACAACTTTTTGTGGCCTTCAGGCAAGCAGGGATGCTCCAAGGCTGAGCACACAGCCCCACAGACACTCAGCATCCTGCAGGGACATCACTCAGACTTCCCACCACCTCCATGGGGGAGAAAACAACCAAGAAATCCAATATTCCAAGGTTTTCCTAACACTGGGGGCAACTGCCCAGGAGAAATCCAGCTGAAAGCATTGAGCAAGACAACCCCACTAGATTTTCTAGCATGATAAAACCTGGTTGTTACATACCCTCTGCTAGCACAGCACTAAGAGGCTCCTCGCAAGCTCCAACTTCCAGAGGTGCTTTCTCTGGGAAAAGAGTGAAAGCAGCTGCCTGAAGAAGTTAAATTAGGTGCTTTTCCTTGAGGGAGAAGCACAGAACCCACAGTGTTTCAGTTACCTCTCTATTTGCACTGCCAGGGCTGGTTGGGAACAAACCTGCTCCAAAAATAAAGTGACAAACAGTAAAAAGAAAGAACATATTCTTCTCAGTTGGTCAAAAGAAAAAATTGAAAAATCTACCTACAAACTCAGTCAGACATTTCTCTGCTCCCCACAAGGACATCCGAGAGAGTTCAGCTTCCAATTCCAAAAATAAACATGAAAAATTTGCAGATAAGAAGAGGAAAAACTGCTGATTAAACAGAGAGTGACCACAGTGCTGCCAGGAGACTCCCCAGGTCCGAGCCCCAAAACCTCCTGAGACCTCACAGGTTCAGACAGACTCTCTCCTGCGTGACACAAGGACCTGAGCTCATCACACACACCAAAACAAGTGGTGTGGCCACTGAGCAGGCACTTAATTGTCTGCCCAGAATTCTGGGTCTAAATATATCAACCCGAGCGAGTCGGAGTGAACTGGAAGGTTTTGCTTTCTTAGCTCGAGCCCATGTGAGTTGGGATAAATGTGTTTCTTCCTGCTGTCAGCGTCTGTAAATTTAGCCTTAATGACAAGTAAAAGGCTTTTAGATGGAGTTAAATGGCTTTAATTGTATGAGGGAGCTCAAACTTGCAGGCAGCACCTACATTAGGTCCAGCTTCGCTGCAAATGACTGCAGGAAGGTCATAGAAACATGCCTGGAACTAGAATATCAACCCTTCCAGGTCATAAATCCATTTCTTTTCCCCCTTCATGTCAAGAAACCCTCAAGTGTTCTAGATTTCAATGCACTAAGAACAAAGTCCTTAATTCATAAGCTGTTCCAGGCCTCCAGAATGATGTTTGCTATGGGTTTTAATCACCACAACGTCCCACGTCAACCCCAAGTGCCTGTTCCAAACAGATCCAAGATATCCCACTGACGTGCACAGAGGTTAAATATGTTTTACCTTACCCTTTCTCCATTATTACCTCCCTCTTCCCATTTCCTCACTCACGAAGATTAAACACGGAGCCGCTTCCTTAGCTGTGTGTTTTGGGACTCAGCACGGAGACTCCAGGCTGGGAGAACTGGTTTAGGACACAATACATCTGCTTGGCTGCATCACGGTCTTTTGGAAAATTATGCTTTATGGCTGGAATCAACCCAAGGATTGGTAGCTATCCATTACAGAAGCAATCAGGATGGAAAAGAGAGATCGAGTCCAACCAACCTATGGTCTAACATCACCATTCCACGTGTGAGGAACACATGAATTTTCCCAGTCCCATCCTCATCTCTCCAATGGGAATACGGACATGGATGAAGCAGGAAGAATTTGGGATTTCCAGTAAGAAAAGCACCAGTAGCTTCCCAACCTGACCATGAAGCACATAGATAAATGAGGTATTTTTAGTATTGGGAGAGAAGGAAATGGAGCTCATGGTCAGGACCACCCCATTCCCATGGACTCACAGCTGTCCTGGGAGGACATGGAGTGGGAGCAGGGAGCAAGGTCACTGCCACAGGTGTCACTGAAAGCACTTTTCAAAAGAAATTGGTCGGCAGAGCTCCTACGCAGTGCTTAAGGGACTATTTATGGGAGCAGAAGTTGTTCTTAATTCTGCAGGAAGGTCAGGATTGGGGCTGCCACGGCTCTGAGGGTTCAACATCCCTGGATGCAGGGACAGGTGCCATCAGGCTTTTCAAAAATCTACTTTCATGACCCAGGAACTCTCATTTCAGAGCAAAGTCATGCCCAGCTCAGCCTGCAGTCAGCAGGACCCACACTGGGCACTGCTGAAGGAGATGAAGACACTGGGCCAGAGGCTGCTCCTCTCCCACCTTCCCAGCAGTTCCATTCTCAACCAGAAATTTCCACCTCAGTTTGGGGCTGGCTGTGCTGAAACTCCACGAGTCAGGGAGCTAATGAGCTGCTGCCACTTAATGAGGCCTGTCACACCTCACCTCTGAGTGGCAGACTCACAGCAGCAACTTCAAAGGCCCAGGAACCCTCAGCTCTCCCTGTGAGCAAGAGCTGCTCCCTGGCCCAGCATCCTGCTGGAAAGGTGAGCCCAGCAGGAGCTGCCTGACTTGCCTTATATGGCTTCCAAGGCACAATTTCCGCTTGCCCAAGCTCAGGCAGGGTGGAAAAATTTTGCTTCCTCACTACTCCACCCTTGCCAGGCTCTGTGTGAAGCATCCCCTGGATCCTGGAGCTGAAAGGAATGGAAGAATTTACAGGGCATGGAAGAGCTCAGCTCCCTGGAAGAGGGAAAGTCATGGCTTTGGCCACAGGTTGGATCACCTCAGATACCAGGGGAGAAGTGAGGGCTGAAGAGCAAACAGGCAGAGAAGAAGGGAAGTTTGACTTGATTGACAAGTCAATCTTAATTGACTTAATTGACAAAATTATCCTCTGCATTCCATAGGATCAATTCTTGCTGCTCAGATGCACTGAAGCCTTTACAAGTTGAGTAGGAGTTGGGAACATTCTTTCCTTTCACTGATTTATCCATAATATCTAGTACCCACCAGGAGCAAACAACTCAAAGTTTCCACACTATTTTCTGCACGAGTCCATATTGTTCTTACCAATTCTGAAGCAATTTCTACCTTCTAGGCACAGGGATGTTAATGTCATCCAGGTTTGTGTCATTACCAGCCTCTCTGAGCATCACAAACACTGACCAACCCTCCTGTTCACTGAGCAAACACTTCCATCCTCCTGAAGAACCACAAGTGCAAGAAATCTGCTGCCTAAAAATGAAGCCCAGGAGTTGCAGGCAATTAAAAAGCTGCTTCACTTGCACTAAATGCTCCTAATCCGTGCATTATAAAGTTGGTTTCTTTCTAGAAGTGGGTGCCTATTCACTTTTTCTAGCCTTGATTGCCTCGTTCATGCTGATCCCTTTTGTCACAGCAGATTTTTCTCCCTGCAGGAACCAGCCAGAGATTTATCTCCAGCCACCAGTGGTTTGTGTTTGGTCCCCAAATGGTGACAGAACTCGACTCAGCCACACACAGATTCTCTCAGGAGAGAGAAAAACGGTGGCAAAGAGCTTATAAAACTAAACTCTGCTAATTGCTCCCTTTTTTTTGGTGGGGGAGGACTGGGAAAGGCAGCAACACAGCCCATTTGATTTTCTCCTAGAAACCAGGAGCCAAAACCAACTGAAATCAGCGCCGGAGCTGGAAAGGTACAACAAAACTCACACAAACATCAAGTCTAGACACTGAAATGTGGAAATATGATTCAAATAACCACAACTGGCACACAACACCCTGATTGCAGCCCATCACAGAAAGGGCCCTCAGTGGGTAAGAATAGAGGAGAGAGATTAAATTAGTGCCTTTCCACCTCAGCTGGAGAAAATATGGATCCTGTGGGCACAGTGATATGGACTGAGCTGGAGTTTCTTCCTTCCTGCTGGGCTTTTTGCTAGGATTTAAGTAACAAACATCTACTCTTGCTTAGGAATGACAATTAGCTTAAATTGTCATAGAATCACAGATTGGGTTGGGTTGGAAGGAGCTTAAGGATCTCATCCTTCTCCTGCTATGGGCAAGGACACCTTCCCCGAGCCTAGATTGCTCCAAACCCCATCCAGCCTGGCCTGGAACACTTCCAGGGATGAGGAATCCACAAATTCTCTGGGCAACCTGTTCCTGTCCTCAGAGCACTGCCTGAACCAACCTGCTGTGGGTGTCAGGTGGCTGCTGTTATCAAAGCCACATAGGGCTCAAAATATATGAGCCAAGTGGTCAAGAGGATGTTTGTGCTGATGAAATCCAAATACTAGAAAGATTTAGGTAACTAGTTGTTTTTAGGAAGTTTCAAGGTACTTATTAAACTGCATCATGTGTGGACACGAACATCAAGCAGAAAGTTTGTGCCTACTGTTAGATCCAATGGGGCT
>NW_008685602.1:0-6483 GCF_000695815.1 Acanthisitta chloris | reverse complement strand
TGCCTTGGGTTAAATTGTTCTCTCTGGCTTTAAAAGGAAAGTGCTACACAGAGGGAGAGAGCAGAGGGTTAACTGCAATCAGGCTGGGCTAGATCAAGGAAGACTCAAGGTGGGTAAAGGTCCAGCTAAGTCCAGTCCTGCTCCCCAGCAGTGACCTCTTTTTTGAGTGAAACAAATGCAGGTTTCTTTAAATTCAGCAAAGGCACTAGTCCAATGTAAAGAAAGGAGAGACCAAGTGCACAGAGAAGTGTTTTTTCTAGGCTGTAATGCAAAAAAAAAAAAAAAAAAAGGTTGGATTTTGGAAATCTGCTTTCCCAGGGCAGCAGGGATACACAGCACCACTCTGCACACCAACTGCTGAGGCCTTTACCATGCCCTTGAGTATATAAATGCCTGGAAAAGACAAACCAGCCCAAAATCTCCAGCCAGAAAGCAATACCAGGTTACCATGGTGTGCAAAAGTTGCCCCATGTCCATGGGATGTTTCTAAGCAACACATGAGCTCCTATAGGAAACTCTTATCAGCAAATCCAAGCTCCTTTCCTGGATAATGCATCTAGGTCAAGCTAAGGCACATTGAACACGGAAGCCTAGTTTTGGTGATGTCTCCTCTGTCCCCTCCCTGGATAAAATATTAGCATGGTTCAAGTGATCAGGCTTTATTTTCATGAGGTTCACTCCACATAATGGTCCCTCCAGAAACAGCATTAACCTTAATTGTTCAGAGGTAACTCGATCCCAACCCTCCTGATGTGATGAGCTGACGGATAACCACTTTTCCCTCCCTCCCTCAACCTCTCCTTCCCCAAAACCCCCAAGAAATCCATCAATATTCCACAGCTGTGATGCCAAATTTGGGTATCCAGACACCCAGGATCTCTTCAAAGTCTACCTAACCCCGTGCAGCCAACTCCATCCATTCAAACTCATTCTCTTGTGCATTAGCAGCAAAACCACTAAGTCAGCCAAAATGTTATTCTTCTCCCATGGATTAGCTGGCACAAATGAGGACGGGAGTGACGCATGCAGTCTGTCCCTTCCCATTTTTCAACACGCACAAACACCAGGGATTTGGAGACGCTTCACAAGTTTCTGCTTACAAGTTACAGGCAGAGTTGAAAGAGTTAGAAATGTACAAATTGTTTGGGGAGATAACACCTCGGTTTACTAACAAGACCTCAAATGCTCTTTCCAGTATGTTTTCCACCCTAAAGGTTCTGCTGTTGTCCCAACACTGCACCACTCAAGGGAACCATTTCAACAGCTCCTGCCAAACAGCACGATGACAAAAACCAACTCAACAGGACAGAGCACTCCAGACAGGTTCAGGAAAGCTCTGATGATGCTGGAGGATCACTCAGAGCTTGACCAGCATCAGAGCCACTCGAGGCAGAACACACTGACCAGAGACATACCAGGCTGAGGACACTCTCCAGATCAGATATGCTTCAGAGATAAACCAGCATTCTAACAGCTTTCTTTCCTCCCTTTGCTGCTCTTTCAGTGGAATAAGGAGCTAAGAAAACACTGAGAAGGAGAAATGGTTTAATGGGTAGATCCAGCAGCTAGAGCTATCCATGAGGGCTGAAAATTCCATGGAAAAGAGCTTCAAATGAAACTACCTGAAAATAAACACCACAGCCCCCTAAAACCAAGCTAAAGGGTTAATCCCCAAGCTTGCTTCCCCCAGTACAGCCAGAGAGCAAGAAGTTCTTAATTCAGATTCAACTTCTCCCATTATTGGGGGTTATGATTTGCTGATCGAAAGCAGATCACGTTTGATATTAAAAAAAAAGGAAAAAAAGCACCATCAGTCACAAGGATTCTGTCACAAACTTTCTATTTTCCCTTGGCACATCACCAATTAGACCTACTGCTTTAGTCTGCTACCACCAGTATGAAAAAAAAAAAAAAGAGGCATAATGGGTTTATAATTTGCCACCGAATCCCATAGCAACTGTACGTCACTTTAGATGTAAATTACAGACAATTCCTTCCAATGCCTTTGGAAAAAAAAAAAAAACTATAGAGATGAATCTATAATTTGAGCAGATCCAAATGGTAGATGGTAGAGAGAAAAAGCTCCCCTAAATAATTGAAAGGAAACTGCCACAGGCCAAAACATTCCTCGTGCACAATGTTCAGTGGCTCTTTGTCCCCTTCCTCCCAAGGGGAGGTGCCACATTGAGGTCAGCACTGAGCAGGAGTTGAGCAGTTCAGGGTGTTCTGCAGATCCTGTCCCGTTTTTGCTGAGCTTCCTCTCCAGCCTCCTCTGATTCATTCACTCATCTCACCGACTCATGTTCCCCATGTCGTAAGAGCTTCAATTTCGTCGGACGACAGCATCAGGGAATTAACAGGACAGGAAAAAACAGGTTACAGGGAAGGAGGAATGATGCAAAAAAAAAAAAAAGAGAAAAAAAAAATGCTTCAAGATCATTCAATGAATTCAGATTCCAAAGCTGGATTGCTCCTCTCCTCCTGACACCTGCAAGCAGCTTCCAATTCCCAAGTCAGCATGAATACGCATTACCCTAAAGACCCTGTAATGACAGCAGCAGCCTTCATTTTGTGTTTGCTGCTTTAAACACAGCAAGATGAAGGAAAGCATCTCCACAACCTGCTCCAAAAGCCAAGCCTGGGAAGGTCTTTCAATAAGCAGCAACTCCGAGGGGTTGGTTGAACCCTAATCCTCAAGGAATCGTTTCTCCCACGGTCGCTTTAAGAGCAGCACAGGGAAAAAGGTTTGGGAAGACACATCTATCAGCTCACAGCTCCAAAACTCAGCTCAGCTGCTTGAGCACAGGGACAACGTGCTTTGGTTATCTCAGCTTAGCCCCCAATAAATATTTGTGGATCTGCCAAAGTTCACCAGTGAATCCAACTTCAGTTCAAAACACTTCAGAGAGCAGAGAGGGACAACCAGGAGCAGGAGGTATCACTTCAGCTGCGGCATCACACAGATCAAGGATGCTACAACCTTCTTTACATCCTCTTAAAACCACCAGGCAAGCCAGGACTGGGGTCAGGAGAAAAACTGAGCTTGGCCTCCACTGGTTAGGTCAACACATGAGCTACAGATCAAAGGGAAAGGTGTCAACTGTGTCACGTCGGTTGTTATCAAACGACCATCCTTCCTCCAAGCTCCCTGGGACTGCTCCTCCAGCCACAGAGGTTTGAAATAAATATGTGAAAACTGGGAAATTCCCAGGTGAGAGTTCCAGGAACAGCACTAACACTGTTTACATGTCACCTACACCTCGATGTACCCAACTGCCAGAGGACATTTGGGTTTACCATGTGGCACTTGAAATTAAGGTGGTTACTGACCCAGAAGCCTCGTGGTGCTGCTCAAAATCAGGCATGGAAAAGCAAGGATGAATGCTGTGGATGGAGACTTAGATAAAGATATCAGATATGAATATCTTGTCATTGAGGACAGGGTCCAGGAAACGGAAGGAGAGAGGAGAATGAGGCAGGAGCATGAGGAGTTCCCTCGTATCTTGATATGGAAAGGTGGAGGCAAACAGGAGAGATGGGGAAAAGTCATAGAATCATCTAATCCCAGAATGGTTCTGGCTGGAAGGACCTTAAAGCCCACCTTGTTCCATCCTTTGCCATGGGCAGGGACACCTTCTGCTAAACCAGGTTGCTCCAAGCTTCATCCAACCTGGTGTTGGCCACATCCTGCTTTTTTTTGGGGGGTGAGGAGGCCTCAACACATACACACCCCAAAAAGGGTCCAGAGTGTTTTCAGTGAGCACATCACGCTCCATTTCACCAGTGCACCAACCAGCCTGGGCCACACTTCTCACTGCTCACTGTTTCACAACTGTGTGGAAGCAGTTTCAGGGGCAGCAAGTTTCACAAGGAGCACACAGGTGCCATCTCAAGGCGTCCCCTGCGAAGCCAGTGTGACATCTTTCAGACTCCTGTTTCTTTCAGCTGAGCTACTAGAGAAGAAAACCCTTAGCAGGAGCAGGAGGAGCTGTCAGCCCTGTGAGTTGGACCTCCTCAGTGGTAGCTCCACGTCCTCTGGCCATGATGCAGGAACAGCTTGCTGGAACACAAGAGTTGGCATCAAGGATGAAGATTCTGATCAAACAGGATGATTTGGGTTGGAAGGAACCACAAAGCTCATCCAGTGCCACCCCCTGCCAAGGGCAGGGACACCTTCCACTAGCCCAGGTTGCTGCTCCGAGCCTCATCCCATCTGTGGGCCCACAATTGTTTCCTTCAGCAGGGACCCAAGGCAGATCTGTTCCTCCCCAGTGCTGCTGCCTGATGCACACATGGTGCAGCTCCACACCAAGCCTGCAACTGCTCTGGCACAAGGGACACTCCAAACAAATGGCAGCTCGCCCGGCTGGGTGATCATTTTTGGATTATGTAATCCCAATACATTATTATTAGCCCAAGAACAAACTCAAGCAAGGAACTGAAGACATTTCCCTGCCTGCCCTGGCAAAGAGACAGAGCCTTGTCGCAGGAATCGCACGGACGTGCTACCCTGAAACAGGTCAGACTGCACATGTTGGGCTCCAGGTAACACAAACAGCAGGATTGGATTCCAGGCCATTATCCATATTACACAACTCTGCCCTCAGTTCCACCACGTTTCCAACCAAACCGAGTACAAGGAGCCTTAGCACATTTTTTCCACTCAACTGCTGCAGCCCAAAATTAAACCAGAGCTGGACTGGGCAAACACACACACACACTGCAAAGGTGTGTTGGAGGTGGTTCCTGGCACGGCCCTGGCCCAGCACTTCCGAGGAAGATGTTCCACAGGCTGGAGAAACTGTTTATAGAACCGATGGAGAATGAGCATATGTGTTTAATAGCCACTAATTGTTGAGTTATTCACTACACAAACAAGCAGCTCTTCTGCCCTTATCCCTTCCTGCCCAGTTAATCACCAGGAGCCTTTGACTATTTCTCTTTTGGGTGGCGGTGAAGGAAGCAAAGTTCATTAGTGGCCGTTGGCCACCAAACAATCCCCAGCCCAGGCTTCATTTAACAAATAAACACCACTATTCATGTGTGCCATGGAATAGCTTCCCAAAATATTGAATGCAGTTGCCTGTAAGTCTTCCTACTCTCCCTCCCCCAAAAAGGAAAAGGTTTTCCTAATCTATACTAAAGCATTTCTTTGGGTTATATTTTCATTTTCAAAAGGTGGGGGGGGAAAGAAAGAAAAAAAAAACACCTAATCATTCAGTCTACCCCAAGCACTTCTTGCTACTGACTTCTCATAATGCTGATAAACACTCATTAAAACCCAAGTTGATAAACCCTGGTACAGTCATTACCTTCGTCCTCATACAGAGATTGCCCAATTCAGTGATGTGATGTAACCAACACCCTAAATTAAAAATAGTGTTGTGACAACATATGGTTTATCCTACAGAAGCTGGCAGGCAGGACTCTCCTAATGACAAACGGGTTTAGGCTCCCAGCTTCCCCCAGCAAGGTGAGCAGACACACACACTCATCACAGCCTCAGAGGCAGGGGCAAAAAAAAAAGGGAAATAAAACCAAAATCATGTTAAAAACCGACGGGTTTGACCCTTTCTCTGGTCCACCCCAAGCCCAGCTGCCGAGCTGGGCCATGAGTCGGTATTTACATGACTAATGAGCTCTCTGGATGCATTTCAAGGAAACAGCTTGGAAAAGACAATCTGGAAATTTCAAAATACAGACCCAGCCTGGATGTGCCTCCCCACGGGGAGGGGAACTCCGGGTTGAGGGGGGCACAGCTTGGGAGAGGGGCAGGGAGAAAGGGACACCCCCAATCCTCCTCCTCCTCCCCAGTGTGGGGTGGCAGCACTGACTGGACTGGGGGGCACAACTGGAGAGTGGGGACAGCAAGGAAGGGACACTCCACTCTTCCTCCTCCTCTCCTTCCTCCCCAGTGTGGGGTGGCAGCACTGACTGGGGGGGCAGTGAGGAAAGGACCCCCCAATCTTCCTCCTCTCCTTCCTCCCCAGTGTGGGGTGGCAGCACTGACTGGGGGGGCAGTGAGGAAAGGACCCCCCAATCTTCCTCCTCTCCTTCCTCCCCAGTGTGGGGTGGCAGCAGACTGGGGGGGTGGTCCAGTGATGAAGGGACCTCCCCAATCTTCCTCCTCCTTTTCCTCTCCAGTGTGGGGTGGCAGCAGACTGAGGGGGCAGTGAGAAGGGATCACCCACTCTTCCACCTCCTCTTCCTCCCCAGTGTGGGGTGGCAGCACCAATTGGGGGGGGCATAACCAGAGAGAGAACAGGGAGGAAGGGAACCCCCACTCCTCCTCCTCCTCCTCCCCAGCCCGGGATGGCAGCACCGGGGGTGGGACCCCCGTGCCCCCCCGAGCCTGGAAACCCACGTCATGTCCACCAGGGAAAGGGGAACGGGGAGGGAAATCGCCATCCCTGCACCTTCTAGACACTTACCGACCCCCCAACCCGGGGAGGAGAACATCAGGCTGGGGGGACACGAGTGGGG
>NW_008685601.1:0-513 GCF_000695815.1 Acanthisitta chloris | reverse complement strand
AAATCATGGCAGGGGACGGGAGTCCTGGCTGGAGGGCTCCCATGTCTTCCATAGCGTCATTAATTTTTGTGAGGTCACGGAGCAAGCGCCACTTGCCAGTTTGGTTTTTCTATTACAAAAACAGGTGAATACCATCCCCTGTGGAATCAATATTAATTGCACTATACGACTGCCTTTAGGTACTGTGCAGGGGGAAATGGAGTCCATGCCATAATTTTAATTTCTCCAGTACTATCAGAGTCAATGACCCCTGGCAGTACAAAAAGCCCTGACAATGTGGTACAAGATCTTCCCAATAACAGCGCCTGGTTTTTAGGGTAAGGGTCCTGAAACCTTTGTTGACAATAGGTGATCTGAGGAATCGAGTAATGTTACTGTGTGGGCGGTCGACAAGTCCAGTCTCGAGGCGGTGCTGCTCTGTCCAGAGGGCGTGGAAAGCCTGCTGCCGGATTTGTGTCTGCACGCATCACTGCTCCGCGCTCCGCAATCGGTTTCCCTGTATCGGTTGATCCT
>NW_008685600.1:5827-8275 GCF_000695815.1 Acanthisitta chloris | reverse complement strand
CTGGGGGCGCTGACACCGGAGCGAGGGGACACAGCACCCAGCGGAGCCCCCTGAGCTGTCCCCCTGAGGCACCGAGAACCAGCGTTTATCGTGACACGTTTTCCATAACCTTCTGGAAGCGCTGCCCGCGCTGAGCCCGGCGCGGCAGCGCAGGAGGCTGCTGGCAGTGTTTATTGACAACACACTTCTATTTATACCCAGCGTCATTAACCGCTGTCACCTTGAAAACAGGACAACAGCGGAGCAGTGAGTGCGGCAGGAGGGACGTGCCCCTCTGCTCGCTGAGGTCGTGACAAATCGTCCTGTGATCCCACGAGATGCAGAGCCCCAGACGGTCAGAGGCATTCCTCAGTTTAACAAATATGAATAATTAGAAGAGAATCAACTCGGCCAAAATCCCACTGAATTTATTTCGACTATGCTCTAAAAAAACACCCCAGTTTTGAGCTAAATGGATTTTTCATAATGATCAGCTATTATGCAGTTATCTCAGCAGGAGTTTGGTTTGTGAGCACTCAGGAAATTAAAAATATATATAATGTTTTCAAAGGAGTCCCTCACATCCCCTGTTGTTTCAGGAAAATATAGGAGATCAGTCATGGCAAAATTAACTCAACAAATCTGCATGTTAAAGATGAGATGAATAGAAGATAATTATTGGCTCATCTGGCTTCGGGGTATTGAATGTTCTGATAACTCCCCGGATGTGAAAACACAACATTCACGGACCCTTGAGGGATACTGGCACATACTGGGAACAGGATTCAGCTACAGCTGAGCCTGACCCTGCCCTGGTAATAACCACAATGAGCAGTGGGAACACACATGGAGAGCAGCAGGGACAAGAACTGACCATCTACAGACACACCAGGCATGGCAACCTGCTCTTGCCCCAAGGCTTCTCCTTCCTGGTGTTCTCACAGAGTGGAGCAGGAGCAAGGGGAAGGCAAAGGGAATAATCTTCAGTTAGGAGAAAAGCCCCAACCTGAACACAGTGAGCAAGGCCAGCACCTCCCACCTGGAGCTTCTCGTTAAAGAGACAGAAAACATTGAGTTCACCTCCCTAGGAGGACTCAAGGCCAGGGGGGAACACTCAACAAAACAAAATCAGGAATTTGACGAACCGAGGGGCCACATTGCTGCCTGGGAAACCCAATTCTCACCCAGTGCTGCAGGGCAGGATTCAATAATGCAGGTTTTATCCAATAAGGGGAGCTGGAACTCAGGGACAAAACAGGGAATTAAAAAGTGAAAATAGGAGCAAAATCAAAGGATAAAAAAAGCTCTCAAGGAAATAAAGCTGCCCTGGATGATCCAGATGCCTCTCCCAGGTGGAGCAAGCAGCAAAGCTGGGAAAGGAGCTGGAAGCTCTGGATAGGCTGGAGCAAACCTTGGGACTTGGCTTGGTCGGGAGAGTGATGAGCCCTGAACCTTGCTCCATGTCCCTGGGCACCCACATTCCCCTGGAGCCAGGGTGTCACCCACAGACTGACTGTGTCCCCAGGCCTTTCCTGCCCCTTTTCCCTGGCCTCTCTGGATGCAGCTCTGGCTCTGGGGACAAGCCCAGAGGAGCTGGGACCCACCAGGTGATGAGGACAAGCCCCAGCCACTGTGATGGTCCCAATATAGAAACACCAGTTCCTCATCCCAGCAGGGCTGCAGGAGGGAAGCTCAGCACCACAGCTGGGACCAGCAGTGGGAGGAGGAGGCAAGGAGGAGAATCCTAGTTTAATTTTATTCTGAGTTCAGGTTTCAACCCAGATGCCTCGAGATCTAATTCCGAATAAATAATTGTACTGAGTAACCCAGGTCCCCCGGTGATTAACTAAACACACTGAGGCTCGCTGAAATTGAATTAGTGGTGTGCACTCAGCCGTTATTACCCTCCCCACGTCATGAATATTAATGAGGGGTTATTAAGAAATGTAAATGATGCCTCAGGGGGTTGGGAGCACAGGGGGTGCAGGGCCGCGCGGGCTGATATGACAAACCATTAGGAAAACAGCCTGATTGAAGCCACTTTTTAATTATGTCAGATCTCGCTCTTTGCCGGGTGCAGCCACGTTTCCGGGTGCTTTCGTCTTTATTAAAATGAGAAAGAGGGAATGAGTCGGAGCTGGAATGGGAAATGAGCCGGCACACGGGGGAAGATGCAGCAGCCCAGCAGTGTGGCACACAGGGACAACCAGGCACTGTATCCCACAGGGTCCCCACCTGGCTCAGCTCCCGGCTGGGACACCCCCATGCTGCTGGCACAGAGAGGGGGACACTGGCACCCCCACAGTACCTGCACCCCGTCCTCTGGCCCCTGCAGCCCTCAGCTCCCCTGTCTGCAGCCCTGTCCCTCTGTTCAGCCTCGCTGGGCAGCGGAGAGACTGCCATAGGCTCATGCATTTTAACAGGCTCTCACAGGGCTCCCCGCGCCGGAATGGGAGCTGACAGGGCCAG
>NW_008685600.1:4210-5797 GCF_000695815.1 Acanthisitta chloris | reverse complement strand
AGAGAGAAATCTCAACCCAAATTGCTGCAGAAATCATGAGCCGGGGCTCAAAACCATCCAATTTAACTGGGATGAAGCTTAAAGGGGAAGGTGGTGGTTCTCCCAGCCCAGTGTCCCACCAAAGCGGGAAAGGGGAATGGCTGCAGAGCCCCCAACCTCTGCGGGAGGGCATGTAGGAGCCCCTGTTCCATGGGAGGGATGTGCCACTGGCACTGGGACAGGCATCTTGGCCTGGCCAGCGATATAGTGTCAGCAGTTCATACATAAAACTAAGCAGGCCAGAGGGTCGCCTTCAGAGGGCAACAGCAATCGGATTCAGATGCTTTGTTGTGGTGATGAGTACAGCACCAGCCTGGTCCTGGTCCTGCTGTGCCCACCATCCCACCCTGCCAACACCCGCTCCTCTCCGTGGCATCTGCACCCACCTGCCACGAGCAGCAAACCCAGCACCTGGGGGGCTCAGGCAGGGCTGAGCCGCAGGCAAGGGAACAATAGGCATCTGATGGAACGGAACCCAGCACCTGGGGGGCTCAGGCAGGACTGAGCCACAGGCAAGGGAACAACAGGCATCTGATGGAACCAAGGCTCATCCCTGCTGCATCCCCGTGGTGTCACCGCAGGCAGATGGAGCAGTCTGGGATGGGCACGCACACAGAGTTCGTTGGGATTCAGGTCTCTCCGCCCTGATAGCTTCATAACGCCAAGCTGCTGCTTAATTGCACCCGTAAGTGTTGGAATTACTGAAGGGTAAAATGCAAATGGTGTAACCTTTCCTGAGCTCACCCAGCACTGCTGTGCCAACTCTCTGCCGAAGGGAGCTGCCTGCATCCCTTCCCTCTTCTGATCTGCTCACAGAGCTGCTGGGAGATGCCCTCCCCAGGCCCCAGGAGGGAGAGACAGGCTCCTTGCCACATCACATGCTGTGCCCTCCCTCTCCAGTGCCACCTTCCCACCCTGAGAACCTGCCACAGCTCCTGGCCAGGGTCCCTGCATGCTTGGTCCCAGGGTCCTGTGGTGCTGGGTGCCAGGGCTGGCTGAGCCTGCAGCACTGCAGGGGCTGGAGGGGCTGGTGCCTCAGGAGAAGCCAGCTGTGGCATTACAGTTAATGAGATTTTCAGGAACCTACAGATCATTTGGCAGGTGGGGTGGGGACAGACCCAGGTAATTAAAGGGAGCTGACCTGTGAAATCAGGCTCTGAGGGGCCAGACATGGAGCAGAAGGTGAGCAAGGGGGGAAGGTGCAGGGGCAGAGGGTGGTTGGGATCAGGCTCTCCTTCCTCCCCATCCATGCCAGTGCCACTCACTGTCCCAGCAGAGCTGGAGCCTGGGTGCTGGAGCAGCACCTTATTTATGGCTCTGCTTCCCCGAGTTAAACTCCACAAAGTGTGACAATCAAAATTAAAGAATTCTCCAGAAAGGCAGCCTGGGGGAAATTACTGCCACGGCCGGCGGAGATTTCCCAACGGTGACTTTTAAATTAAAGGGGAAAAAAATTTCTTTAATTTGGCAGCATGCATGGGATGCAGCTCACTGGGCACGTTATTATCCAGCTCAGCAAATGCTCCCAGAATTCACTCGCGCTCCAAA
>NW_008685600.1:2212-4187 GCF_000695815.1 Acanthisitta chloris | reverse complement strand
TGCACATCCCCACCTGTGCTGGCATCAGCCAGCATGGGAGGCCTGCGCCACAGCTGGGACCAGGCTGTGCCATGCTGCCCCAGACCTGAGCCCCAGCAGGTGCCCCTTGCCCACACAACCGAGGTTTCCTGCCCAAGCCAGAGGAGCTGCCACACGTCCCCAGCGTGGGAGCTGCCCAAGGCCACTGGGAACAGTGGTGTGGGGCACAGCGGGGTGCAGGCAGCCCTGGCCCTGCCTGCCCTGGCACAGTTCTTCCCCCTCCCTCTCCCCGCACCCCTTCACGATGAAGCAATGAAATTATTTTTCTACTTGAGTAGTTTTCAATTTAGATTAAGAAAAATCTGCGCTCCGTTAGCGACGCCGCAGTAAATCACGCGCAGGCGGCACAGTGCGGCCGCAGCCCCATCGCTTATCGCCTGCAAACCTTTCTTCACGTTGACAGGCTCCGAGTGTGACATTGAGCAGGGTAGTGGCAGCCCAGCAGTGGAGGCACCACACGGGGAGGGGGACTCCTGCCTGGCACTCACCCTGGGGTACCACAGGCAGTAGTCAGAGCAGATGGGCATTGTGGCAGGGATCAGGCTTGCCTCCATCCCACCCGATCCCTGACAGTCCCAGCATGGCTCAACAGTATGCTGGGGCCACATGAAGAGCCTGCCACCAGTGCCACTTGGTGTTCCAGCATCCCACCAAGCCCTCACTCTTGCCCATCACTGCTGGTGATGCAGTGGCACTCAACATGGCTATGATGGTGCCCGTCGCCAGCTGCCCCGTGGCCACGGCAGGAGCAGATCCCCATCCACACACCCATCTCCACGCTGCTGCTGTCCTCGTGCCAGCACCATCAAAAGCAGCATTTGACAGAAAACAAACCTTTTTTTTCCCTCTGGTACTTGCAGCTCATTTATCGCTGGCGCGGGGCAGGCGGAGCTGTCAGCGCCTGAACCTCACTCATCCGTTTAACCTTGGGGGAAGAAACACATTTGTGCCGGATAACGTGCATCAGATGGTGGCACCAGGAGCGCCTGTAGCTGCTGCGCCTGATGGATGGGCTACAGGGGCCTCGCCTGACCTGTGCTTGTATGTTATCTGCATTGCTGCGGGAGGCTTTTCATCACGCCGACAGCTCCGGCAGCACTGGCCTGGCAGGAGAGCCTCACCTCACCAGGGATGGCTGTGGGCACCACAGCCAGAGGGGCTCATCCACAGGGATGTGCTGGCACCTCAGCACTGGAGGCAGCGAGCCACCCAGCTAGGGGAGGGGTATCAGGATGTGCCCATGCCACACATCTGGCTGCAGTGGGGTGGAGAGATGGAGAGTGCAGAGCTGGTGCTTGCCATGGCGAGGGGACACAGGACTCCCTCAGCACTGGTAGTGCCACCAGACCAGCCAAAGGGAGAGGCCAAGCTGCTGCACATGTCCTTTGGGTGACATTTTGCCAACAAGGGGTCCTGTGACAGTGACAGAGAGGGCACGGCGCTGGGCAGCCCAGAGCCCCAGTGACGGATGAGTGCTGCCAAGTGCCGACACAAAAGCCATTTGGTGTGGGGAAATGATAGATGCTAACACTAATTTTAAGCACAGGCAGCCGAATTCCTCCAGACAGTCTCAGCACTCAGGATTTAGGGCACAGCTGCTGGGTTCAGATAAGGTGTGAAATCAGCCCAGCGTGCAGGGTGTTACTTGGTAATGAACGGCCGGTGATGGATGGGGGTGGCTCAGCGCTATAACCTCCACATTTGGAGCCTTTCAGATCTCTTGCCATCAATCCTGGTCCCTGCTGGGCACTGGGAAGGGGAGCTGGGAGCTGGCAGTGGGCACATGCTGCACTGAGTGGGCACCAAAGCTTGGGCTTCCATTGCACCACCAGCCCCACTGCAGGCTGACAGCAGCACCAGAGAGGCCTGTGGACAAATCCTGCCTGAGCTGGGGCAGTTGTGGCTGGGTTTTCCCATGCCACCAGCAGCGTGGTGC
>NW_008685600.1:421-1739 GCF_000695815.1 Acanthisitta chloris | reverse complement strand
GGTTTCTCCAGTGCCCCCAGCAGTGTGATACCATGCACTGCCTCTCCTCCCTCATGCCATGGAGCATCACTGGCTGCTCCTGTGTGCCAGCAGTGATCTGGTGAGGAAGGGGATGGTGAGGCATCCTGCCCTCCATGGAGATGTCCCTGCTCACCCAGTGCCACCACAGCAAGCAGGCTCAGACCCACGTGGGTAGCGCAGGGACACAGCGTCAGCCCAAAATATTTATGGTAAAAGTGATGCTGGAAATGGCAAGTGCTGTGCTTGTCTGTAGCATTTAATCTTTCCTCTGACCTTATAAAAAAATCTATTTGTGTTGAGATTTTAAATTCACTTCTTAAATCACCCACTACAGGCTTCACACTGTATTAATTCCTCCTCAAGCAAATGAGTTTGGTATTTGCTCTCTTCCGGTAGTGCCAACACCAGAGTGCAGGGAGGATGGACAGACACTGTGCCCACCACAGACCTGTCACCTCGGCCCAGGCCACACTCCATCCCTGCTGCACACCTCTGTGTGCAAGGATGAGCCCTGTGCACGCACTCACCTCCAATGTGTGGCACACACAGCACCTTTGAAAGTGTCCCATCTCCTCCAAATCAGGGGAGAGCTCTGAGCAGGATGGTTACTTCTGCCTCCTCCCAGGAGGAGGAGGAAGAATCAGAGCTGGGGATGAAGGCCAGAGGCAGCATGGAGGCAGCAGTGGGTTCATGCACACGCTGAGCCCTGGCTGCCTCCAGCACCCCTGGCAAGTCTCTGCAAACCTCCCAGGTTCCCAGCCCCTCCTGACTCACAGACTGAGGCCTGTTCCATGCCAGGGGCACACGTGGCACTGCTGGAGCTGGAGCAAAGCTTCTAGAAGAGCTCCCCAGCACGGAGTCATCAATCTAGAGGCACTGGCTACCAGGACGAGGCACAGTCAGCTCTGGTATTGAGCAAATCCCTGGGAATGCAAACCAGGCGCACCTGGAGAAACACATTAATGAATTACTGCTGATGAGGGTCACAGAGTGTTCCATGCTCATGCACTGCACCTGGGCCCATCTCCTCCTTGAATCTAAGGGGAGCTTAGTTCTGTGCCCTGGGGTTTATCAGGTGCTGATGATCCATGCAATGGGTGCAAGAAGGGTGAGTGGCCAGCTCTCCACTGATATATTGCCTAGGAAGTGCTTAATTTAGGTAATGTATTTAAAGGAACTAATTAGAATTGTATTAATATTTATGGCCCATATGGAAAAGCTGATAGCTGCTATTGGAGGGTATTAGCTGTTATCTCACACTGGGCAGGACTCTGGTGTTTGGAGGCAACTTTAATTG
>NW_008685600.1:0-408 GCF_000695815.1 Acanthisitta chloris | reverse complement strand
GGGAACCCCGCGGGGGCCCCCCCCCCAGCCAGTGACAGCAGCTCACCTGTCACTGCATGGCCAAACCATGCTGGAATTAATAATCCTTCCCACATGATCCCCCTGAGAGGCTGAGCATCCCTACAAGCATCCCTTCATCAGGGATAGGAGCCCCTGTCCTCCTCCAGCCCCCCAGAGCAGCAGCACAGTCCCCAGTCTGGACACAATGCTCTCAGTCCTGTTGCTGCCAGTGCTCCCATCCATCCAGCCTGGAGCAGGGGGCTGGAAGGGCCCCAGAGGGAGGCAGCCCCAGCAGTCCGTGTCTCATCCATAACCAGCTCCCTGCCCGTGCCCGACCTCTCGCTATAGCAAAGTTCACATCAATTTTCCTTCCCCTCATTTGTCTGTAAACCATGAAGAAAAATCACC
>NW_008685599.1:5396-15916 GCF_000695815.1 Acanthisitta chloris | reverse complement strand
TCGCCGTGCGGGGTGGGGGCCAAGGGGCAGTCGAAGGGTGTTCATGACTTCCTTCTGTTTGAGCAGGACCTCGTGATGGGAGAGGAGATCGCCGTGTTGTTTGTGTGCGGTCGGATCCTGTTGTAGCAGCTTTTCTCTGCGCTGATACGTGTATCCAGTCAGGCCGCAGACGCCCTGCTGCATCTGTAACACAGGCGGCGATGCGTAGACTCGGTGCAAGTGAAAACCATGGGTTGGGAATACCGTGAAGATTCCCCATGCCATACTTTTATGAGCTTCCTAGGAAAATGGACAGGTCTGGGTAGGCTTGTAAGGCTGGCAAATATATTTTCTGGGTCTTATTTCAGTATTTTGAAGTGGCAAAGGCATGTTTTCCACTCCTGGTGCTTTTCTTTAAGGAATGCAACTCCTGTGACGGTTTGGGGTGGGGTTCTCTTGTTTTCAAAGCAGTTCAGTTCTACTTCCCCTGTCTTGTGTAAATTTAGCCACTGCATCTAACCCAGTGAACAAATTAACAGTTAAAACTGCTGCTGCTTTAAGGGTGTGGTTTGTTCTGTTTAGAAATGTTCCATAGCACTTTTTCCCGTTCGTAGTCTGTCCCCAGATAGGTAATGATTTCTTTTTTTTGCCACCTCCACCATAATAAACTGGTAGGGGGGATAAAGCTTGAATATTTTGGTGAATGTGTTGCGTGAGAACTCCTGGAATGAAATTAACAGTATATGAGTAATACAGAAAACTCCTGTATAATAGATGTTCCTTAATATGTGTTACATAAGTAATATGGTGAGGTGGAGGCTGCTTACATAAGAACTGACTGGGGACTTGGGAGCTGCTGTAAGTAGTCCATACTGGTCGCATATATAGCCCTCAGGGCATCCCTGTGTTGTGGGAGGAAGGGTAAAAAAAACAGGATAGGAAACACTAATAGCGCTACATTTTTGTGGGTTAGGTAGAGGATACCAGGAAAGAAAACGAGAACACGACCGTTGAGGGTGACACAGTATGAAGCTCTGAAAAGTCTGGAGTATTTATTGTTTGAGCTTAGCTTTTAGGATGTTTCCTACAAGAGCAGCCCCCCTCCTTTCCGAGTGTCATCAGAGCGTTGTGCCAAACAGCTTCTGTGCAGACCACTGTAAAGGGCAGGTTTTTTTGAGTCCTAGAGGTTGTGAGGCTTTGGTTGTTTCTTTTTTTAAAGAAAACAAAGCTTACTGGAAATGGTGTGAGGAGGAGGCAGTTGGTTTGTTGACCAAACATTAAAAGGACTGGATTACTGATTCTTCTTGTACAGGCATAGTATGACACAAGGTAAATACTCCCTTTGTAATGGAAGCTTCCAGAGAGGCTTTCAGTGTACAGTGAGTCTTTTGATGCAGATTTCTGTGGGATCTGCCACTCTGGATATTTCTTTGTAGATGTGTTAAGGGAAGAGCATTAATTTGAACTAAAGATGAGGGAAAAAATGCATTTATATTTTGATTAGTCCTTGCACTTAGGCATGTGTTCTGTAGTTCTGAAGCAGAGAGTGATTGCCTGCCTGGATGTAAGGGAGTTATTGGAATGCTTGTGATTAGAGTAGTTTATACAGAATACCTGGAAATCAAAAACTTAACTATGGCAACGAGAGCTTTAACTCTCACAGCAGCTTTTTAGGTAGCTCACATCTGTACCAGATTTTGCTTGAAAAACAAGAAGTGAAGTACTTTGCAAGTTGTCTGCGTAACTGGCAGTTTATTGCAGCAGGACTTGAGCTGAGGCGTGTCTGTGCTTTTGTAAGGCTATAGAAATGAAGGCAAGTTTTAATGAGCCTGTAATCATTTCGGGTTTGTTTCAAGGTCGTTTTTATTAGCTGTTCTCAGGGAAGCAGTGTTAGTTATCTTGAAAGGAGCAGCAGCTCTAACAGTGTTGCAGTGCAGCCTGGAAACAATGTCTGATGTATTGTGAGCTGCTTCTGCCGCAGGAGACGAGTAAAAACCGAATGCGCTGAGACGGAAACCTCAGGGGAGGGGATTTGCCCGAAGGCCAGTCTGATGCAAGCTGTGTCTGAGTCTGGAAGGAAAGGGGAGGGAAAAGAGCTGTAGGAGAGGGAGAGTGCGTAAAAACGGGCATGTAGTTTACATTTATGATAGCTTACTAGGAGGAGTAAAAATTCTGACTGAACTACAGTTGTTTTCTTGTCCGGATGTTCTCCAGCAGTCAGACTTGAGGTTCTAAGTTGTCCTGATTGTCTGTGCACGGTATGTGTGGTCTGAGTCCTTGCTAAGACCTGTTACTCAAACGGTGTTATTTACCTTTAGCCTTACAAAGGGAGTGACAGGAGTTCAAGGGTATTTAGGGGAGAAAGGAGAGAGATACTAACAGCTTAATAGATCCGAGTGTGCATTAGTGCCATAGCTCAAACAGTTGGAGTGTTGCTCATGCTGAAAGATGATCCTGCACCTTTTCTCAGCTGTTCATTCTTGCTGCTGCGAGTGATCATGGGGGAAGTAGTTGCAAAGAATGAATCTCACATAAGCCTAATTGTAATGGATGGTTTTCTAGTGTGAATGGTCATTGTGTGGCTTCACAAACACTCCTGTTTGAACAGGAGGAGGAAGAAGCAGCTGCTGGGAAAAAATGGGGATGGTCAGGTTTTAATCGTTGGTGAAATTAGGTGTGTTTTTTCTCAGCAAGGATGCAGTTGCTAGGTAATTTTGAGAGGCAACTGTTAAAGGCATTTGGCTAGTGTAACTGGAATCACTGCTCAAGGAGTCAAACACACTCACTTCTAAAGTTCAGGCTTTTTTTATGTAAGGCACTGCTAGATTGACCTTTAGTAGTAGGTGGCAAAATCACTTTAGATTCACTGAAATTGTAGCCTACAAAAATAAATGAAGTGTTATTAATTCTCAACTGTAGCCTAGTTAAGTGTTCACAGGACTTTGGACTTAAGAAGCTTATTTTGTTGGAATGGGGTAAAACATGAAATAGGTGTGTTTCGTCCAGAAGTGTCTGGTAATTAACATCTGGGATACTCAGTGAAGAATTGTTCTTACTGGACGAGTTCTGGGCAAGTCATAGAAAGTGATACCTGTGGGTCATGTTGGTCTAATGAAGTTACATTATTTGCGTGCAGTAAAAGAGGCCTAATGACTGACAAAAACTCAGTTTATCTGCCTGGATGTGGAAAGACTGTGTTCAACATTTGAACAACAGCAGGACAGGAACTTTTTTGCACTTTTCCTTAACTTCAGTCTGTTATAATGAGTTTTTCTGGAAAGGCTGACTAGAAGGTGGTTCTTTAGAAGGAAAACAGGTTACTGGTTGGTTCTGCAATTCTTAACAGTTGAGTTCCTCACTTAAAGGAGCAACTTTAAAGCTGTTGTGTGGCCTCCTAATCCTGGGATTAGTAGGAATTTGCACCAGGTTCAGCTCAGTGGTATGACCTTTGGGTAGTGAAGTGGGGCAATGGTTTGTTTTCTCCTTCTAGCATGACCTTGTTACTTGAAGTAGAGTCTTTCTGACGAGCTCCTGGTTGTTTTGGAGAGCAGCATTAAGCTCCATGTAGTTGCTCTCATAAGTGAGGTAGTGCTCAGACCTGATCACCATGCAGTACTAGCCCTGAAGGTGCTGAAGATAACGAGCAATTGAATGGTTCCTGAGTCAGTGTCAAGATGCAGGCAGTATAAGCACAGTGGTGCTTTTTGAGGAGCTCTAGGAAGAAAATGAGGGGAAATACTGCTGCTCTTGAAAAGTTGGACTGTGCCAGAGTTGGGAAGTCACTGAACTGGGGGCTCCAGCATCCCAGAAGTGCAGCTGAAGATGGTCCTGTCACAGAAAGCAGGTGTTTGTTTCTTGTAAGCTGAGAAACCAAGCAAATCTTAGCTGCTGTATTTTCGTGGGTTTTAAGTGTTGGACAAGTTATCCCTTATGTCTGCTGAAACTTCTTATTGTGACTGCTCTGCCTGCAGGCTTGTTAATGTTGCATGGTCATGCAGTAGACCTTACTCAAAAGTAGAAATGCAGTTTAATTGCAGCAGTACATCATGTCTCTTCAAAGGTTTAGCTTTTGAAGACTGCTGGAGTCCTACTCAATGTGGTCTGTTCCTGCCTTTACTTAGCAGGTTGGAGGAGTGTCATGTGATTCTCCAAATTCTAGTGAAGTGAGATTTTAAAAAAAAAAGGTGCAGAACTCTGCTGCTTTATTAGTATAGACACAGAAATACCTCAAAGAGACTGAGATTATAGCTGATACTGAGAGAGTAATTTAATCTCTAGCCTAAGAGGTCTTTTACTACTTTACCTGATGTGCTAAACTGTGTGATGGTTGTGCTGCTTTGTTTTGGCCCATGGTGTTTGTGGCCCAGTGCTGTCAGGCTGGTGATAGATTGTGCAATGTAGGCTTAATCTGCTGTGCCAGGGTAAAGCTGTCTCAAATTCCATGCAGGGCAACTATGGACCTTATAATTTGAGAATTTTGTGAGAACG
Source organism: Acanthisitta chloris (assembly GCF_000695815.1). Taxonomy (NCBI): domain Eukaryota; kingdom Metazoa; phylum Chordata; class Aves; order Passeriformes; family Acanthisittidae; genus Acanthisitta; species Acanthisitta chloris. Next base: position 11,449 of record NW_008685599.1, on the reverse strand, counting down.
TGTTACTAAATGCCATTGTCACAGATACCCTGATTTAGAAGGCTACTCTTCAGTAAATGAAACTTGATTTTATCAGGGTGGTGCTACACTTTGGATCCATCTCCAAAGCTGTGCTCCATTACTCCAGCATACATGTGCTGGAACAGGCTCAGAAGCTTATAAAGGCATGCAGGGCACTTGTCAAACCCTATTTTTAAACTCTTCTGAGAAACACTTCTGTCTCCTATCTCTACACAGTTGTAGGAGAGGCTATCCTTCATGCAGGAGCCACTATGTCTGGGCTCAGCTAACAGTCATTTTTGAACTTGAGTGTCTCCTCTGTAGAGATAGTAAAATTGAATCTGCACTGACTTTGGCTAGAGAGGGGAGGTGATGATAACTGGGAAGTAGTGGTAGTGTGCTGTTGAATCCTTGGCTGGAACTGCCAGTAGTAAAAGATGAAGGTCTGTGGTGCTTGACAGTCTAGCCAAACTGTAATAGGAGTCCTGATGGCAGAGCACCTGCTTTGCTGTACTTGAGGGAATACAGGAGTTGAGAGGTAGAATCTCTCCTGGTGATTGATTTGCAGTAACCCATTTACTGTATTTGTGTGACACTACTGTCCACCACTTTTAAGTCTTCACTGACACTGGAAAATTGTGTAATAGTGCAACTAGGTTACATAGGCAAGCAGAGCTAGTATTTTAAGGCACTTCTTCCCTATGTCCAAGATTGTCTACTTTAGACAAGGCCTGAAATACACTAAATGTGAGTATTAACATATTCTTGCTGTTCTAGGGAGGGAATTCCAAAATGGAAGGACCACTTCAGAAAATACATACTATGTAGGTTGGGGCAAAAAATAAAGAATAGTGATCAAGTATTTAGACTTACGTTTGTTTGTCTCTTAAAACTGGCAGGCAGGGACATTTCAAACCAGGCAAAGTACTATGAACATGAAGGAAAAAATGCTGCTATAAATGAATTATACAGTGCAAAACCAACATACGGAGTTCTGCTTGTCTAGAACCCTCTTTAAGACACTCCTGGGACCCTGCAGTTGCTAGTGTAGACCTAATTGATGGGAGGGAATCATCATTTCAAAGCATTATTAGGGCTGTAGCCTGAAGGCTGTAGCTGAGCCTGCATTACTTCTAGGAGTTGGCAGTGCAGGGTCTTCTGGTTGTTTTCTTTTCTAGAACAGGCAAGCTGTTCCTCCACACTTCCTGCAGATCGTGCACTACAAATATTAGTGGCCTTATAAGTGCAGCTGTTAGCTAAATTGGTTTGTCTTCTGTTTCAGTGGTGTGACTGCTTAATAATCCTGTTCCCATTTAAGTAAATGGAAGTAGTTAACAGAAACCAAGGAGAAGAGCAGCTGTCTAAATTTTGCCTTGTAGGCTAAGTGTTAGTGCTTGTATGAGGGAGGGAAACTTATCATTGGACCTGTTTGAACTTCATCCTACAGTTAGCAAGGCAGGATAATCTGTTTGAAGGGTGTGATATCTTCTGTCTGTTTGCTTAAACATGCCCTTTAATTTCACTAATGCAGAGACACTGGAATGTGTTCTAGAACTGTTTCCTCGTTTAAACCCCCCTCCAATTCCACATATTTCTGTAACCTGGAAAGAATATTCATATACTTGTATTCTCTTTCTGTTCAGTGTAATGGCTCTGTCTGTCTTAATCTGATCAGACCTATAGGCTTATGTTTCACATTTCTCCTGTGAGCATATCCTTCCATTGTATTTTTTTGATGTTGTATCACAAGTAAGCAGGGATTGAGCTGTCTACAAATGCTCCTCCTCTATAGAAGTAACTTGCTGAAAGGTACTTGTGCATGTCTGTAGGTGCTGCATAAAGCTTGGATTTTTTTTTCCTGGAGTTTGCCTATATATTAAACAAAGTGCCTTGCTCTGGGTGCCTCTTTTTGCTTGAATAGTGTTGAGCAACATTTATGTATTGATTGTAATAAGTACAAGTCAACTCCCCATTCTGTTCAGGATGTACATATTGACGTGCAAAACATCTGTTGCATCTTTCTAGAAATAGTATGTTGCAGCCTTGGGTCATGCTTCAAATCTGAAGCCTTTAAGGTTTGTTTGGAGTAACAGTTTAAGTAGTGGGGGTTTCTTATATGGTGCAAGAAGGAGTATTGGGTTAGAATTTGGTGCGTTGTATCCTTTTGCATCATCAGTCCCTACTACAGTAATAGACCAGCCAAGAGGAGCAAAAGCCTGAAGAGGATGTCCAAAAAGGCAGGTCCAGTAGACTACATCTTTCTTTATGTGCATTTCTAAGATTCATGGTTGAATCTGAATTTTGGATGTGCCCAGTTGGCACTGGAGTGAAGGAGAGGTTTCTTTACTGCTTAGAAACACTTTCATTGTAGCTCATAAGCTGAAATCTTGCTCCATTTGTCATATGATAAATAAAGATGAGATATTTCTTTAAACTAATTTGCTTTTCCCTTACAGAAGTTGTATTAATGGGACTCAAAAATATGTATTAAAATAAATGCTTACATTCTGTAAGCATTTATTTTAATACATATTTTTGAGTCCCATTAAGCAAGAGCATGCCTGACATGTGATACCTGTTTGATACTCCCTTAGTATCAAATACCTGGTGCTCAGCTGGAAATGTGTGAAGGGCACTCCTGGTCCTTCTGACAGTTGTGGGGAAAAATAAGAATGGAATGCATTTTTCTGTAAGCAGAATATGTATATACCTGAGGTCCATTTAGCCTGTTTAGAGTAGCTGGTTTTCAGCACATAAAAGCTAAAACAGTGAAAGAGTGAAGTATCAATATATGTGAATGATTAGTCTTAGGATTACAGGTGAGTGAAGGGAGAATGATGGAGGCCTCTACAGGTAACTCCACCTTTCTAGAGGGATGGCTTAAAGCAGAGGATGTATTCCTGATGTTAACCAGGTAGTAGTTGCTGGAAAAGTATTGCCACCAGCTTTTGTGGGTTTTCGAAGCTGTTGTTCGCTTAATATTTAAAAAAAGGAGACCTAAATAGAACCTGAATTTGAGTGCAGCATCGTTAGGTCGTGCCCCTAGCTGCAGCAAAGGGGTGAACTGCAGGAAGGAAACCTGAATGAAATCTGGCTGTCTTGGTTGGAAAATAAGCCTAGCCTATTGTTCTTGAACAGTGTACAGCTTGTAAGTAGCTCAAGGCCATGCATGACTATAATCTGCTGCTGTAGAAATGATGAAGACGGAGGCATTGTGTGCAACTGCAGAATTCTGAGCAACCAGTTGAGAGGGGAATCTGCATCTGAGTAACATCCCTATTTCAAGCAGTTGTGCTGCATCCTGCATCACAGGATTCCTAGCTGTTGTGCAACAGGAAAGCCTGGCTTTTTTTCCATTCATCTTCTGGAGCTCGTGGAGGGAAGCACAGATTGAACTTGTATTTAACTATAACTTCCTTCCTATTGGGAACTCATGTCTGAACTCTTACGGATTTCTGGCCACGTGGTGTGCTTCGGTTTCCTGCCCATATGTGAAATTTGAGTAAGCTTTGAAATCTCAGGGTGGAGAAGGGTGGGCTGGGAGACATCTTTCTGTGGGATTGGAAAGTCGTTCCATGATTGTCATCTTCCCAGCTTGCTGCATGGGTACAACTAGGTATACTCTCTGGGATATCATGGTCAGCTGGTAGTATGTATGAGTTAACAATATAGTATGTGAGGTTAGCCTTTTTATTCTCAAACTCAAGGACTCTTTCTTCCAAAATTTAAGATGGTTTGACTATATGTGAGTAAGATTCTGTGTTATTTCTGAACATGAGAGAAAAGTGACTAGGCTGGAGGCTTATCTCAAACGGCGATTTTATGCCTAAATTTTCACCTGCCAAACAGACTTTGCCAAAATCAGCCTGTAGGTGTTCTGTGCAGTAAACAGGTTGTGATAAGTACATGAAGAAATCATGGAAACTGCCTGAAGAATGAGGAAGGTTGCTCAAGAATAAGCAGCACAGAAAAGGAAGGTGCTTATCTTTAATTAGATATACCTTTGTACTTTGAATCCTGTTTTGGAACTAGATGTTCATGCCCAGTCTCCTTTTGTAGCTTTCTGAAAGGCAAGAAGTTCTCACCAGCAAATCAGTATCCTGTTTAAATGCAGGAGAACTGGTGTAACAAAGCCTGTAAGCATGCAAGTCCTGCAAATGCTCTGCATGACCTAAATTTGTCTGAATAGTGCAATCAATCTTGTGTTTTACAACTCTCAATTACTACATATTTAACGTCCATGTTTATAGGTGGAAGTAGAAAGAACATGATTTAGTGCAGTCTGATTTTTATATTGTCATGGAAAATCTGTCTGGTGGCAGCTTTGACTGTATGCAGTTCTTCCTATTGTGTAATGTATGCGACTTTTTTCCTAGCTCTTTACTCATGCTGTTTATATTAACTTCAGGTTTTCTCCAGAACGTTGTACCCAGCTTAAATACAGAGGTGTTTGTTTCCTTTGTTTTCTAACGTGAAAGAGAAACTCTGCTAAACCTGCAGATTTTTCGAGGCAGAGCAAGAGGTGCTCGAAAGGGGGAAACGAGTGCTCAAGCTCACAAGTCAGAGTAGGTTTGCAGCTCGTAGTTGCAGCTCAACTAACTGGCAGGAAAAAAGCTATAGTTTAGGAACACAGCTGGCAACAGGCTCATGTCTACCCTCAGAAAAGTAAACTTTCCTGCCACAATCTGCTGATCTGTTTGCATAATGATAAAAAGATACTGGGTAAAACCCAAGAGTTCTGTGACTGTTTGCCCAGAGTATAAATATTTCAGGCTTTATTGAGTGCTTGTGTGGCTTAAATGTTGCAGCGAGACAGGCTCGGTTATTTTTAGGTTGGGGAGCAGGAAGAGTCTGTGTTTCCTGTCTTCCCCTCCCCCCAAAACCTTGGGTACCTTAGATGAGAAGAAACGTAGCAACCCCTGAGCTGGTTTATCAGCTCCAACTGAACAATGTCATTGTTTCCTGAGCCCCCCAGGTGGGGGGTTACACTGTACTTACCTTGCAGCACTTTGGCTGTTCTTCCTTTCGGAGCAACACAGAGGCATTGAGCCTCTCAGCTGAAACTAGAGTGCAGCTTTTTAGTTCTGTGTGAACAGTCTCCAAAACGCAGCCACTAAAGCTCATAGCTAGAATTAGACCTCCAGTTGCTGTCATGGGAACTCTGATGCTGTGCACAGGCATGACTAACATGAGAAATCAGTGAAACCGAATACTCTAGTGCCTCTTAGTCATTACAATGTTAATATTTAGGTAATAACCATTAATGTCTTCACATTAGCTTCTACTTCTTCTCTTGTACATAGCAACAAACTACTCCTACTTGTGGGTGTTGGTACTTACCCAGTCTGTAAAACAAAACAGTATGATAAATTGGTAACTGTACCTGTCTAGTTTGAGCTATACCAAACTGCTTCACTTAGCAATTCAGGGTTTTTTCTTTTGTTACCTTGATCCATAGAGGCAAAAAGAAATCCATAGTGCCTTGGATTTTTTCCTGAGTGGGAAAGGCAAAAAATGCATATGGTCTTGGTTACTGGTACTGTAAAAATGATGTAAGGCAACACAATTATGCCTTTTCCCATTGCATGAGTATTGGCAGCAGTACACAGGGGTTAACTGCTGGAGGAAGAGTGTCTGGGGCTGTGTGTGCATCTCATGTTTGCAGTCAATGCTCACATACCCTCAGTAAAAATAGTCACTCTTCCTGACAAAAGTCAGTCTGCAGCAATCCACCTAGAAGCATGAAGCTTCTTGGCACTGTGCAGCGCGTGCAGAACAGGCCTAGATTCACTCAGGCAAGAAGCAGATAAATACTAGGCTTGGCACGCAGAAGTGTCCCTGTGCACAGAGCCAGCATAGAAACAGCAGGCTTGTCCTAGCATGCTCCTCCAGAAGTGGCACTACTCTGTAGAGCTGTGCTTTTCCTCCAGTCCTCTGTGTATTTTGCATTTCCTTAGCAATGGTGGTCATGCTCTCTTTGGGGATATTGGTTTGCAGTTTGGTCTGGGGTTTTGTTTCCTTTCAAGTTAGGATTTTAGAAAACTGAACAGATC
>NW_008685599.1:2454-5359 GCF_000695815.1 Acanthisitta chloris | reverse complement strand
GCTGAAGCAAAAATTCCATGCTGGTATTAGCTCCCTTGGAAAACTAGCTATGTGTATGAGAGGATACCAAATGGGAATATGATTTTCAAAGTCTTGGACTCTGGAAAAAATTGGAGTGTCTGATTACAGAAAGACTTGCAATCTCTTGCATCACTACTTAGGCAGAGGCAGTAAAACCTTAATCCCCTGATGTCTGAATCATGCTCATTCAGTTAAAAAGACATAGCAGTGTAGTGTTTTGACTAGTGAGAATGTTAAGCAATTCCATTTGGCCTCAAAATACATTTTTAATTTGCAGATGAAAATTGAGTTTTGCTGCTAGTTTAACTTTCATTAGTAATTCTATGGCCTTGTGCAGTTTGCTGTGCAGCTTCATCCAGGGGATTCTCATTTTCTTACAGCTATTTAATATGAAGTGAGTAATAAACTGAAAACTGTGTGAACACTTAGCTGGTTGACTATTTGTAGGAGTACCCTTATCAAAAGATAAAAAGGACCTTTGTTGTTAAACAGTATATGAGCATAAACTAAAGTGGTGAATCACATGAAGGGGCAGGAGCTTAAGTCAACACACATTCCCTTCAGACAGTGGAGTCTGCAAACTGCAGGTGAGTCCTTTGTGGGGGATTGAAAGGTCTGAAGGTAAGCAAAACTGGTGGCACCTCCTACTCTTAGTGATCAAGTTGTAGGTAGTAGAATTGGAGGGGCAAGAGGAATCACGCTCCAGTTCTTGGGTTCATTCTTTAGAATAAAGCCTTTAGCTGCTTGTTTGAGAACTCACCATAAACTTGTCTGAGTTGTGAACCTTCTGTGGGTAAAGTGTGTCCCTGTGGTGGGTGGGGGTTTGGGGTGGGTGTGGTTTAAGAAGCTTATGTTTCAAAATGAGCCTTTCACAATTCCCAAATGCTGTTCAGATTATACATACCTCAGATGTGTGAAACAAATGTGACTTAGCTATGTATAATGTAGTCTGGTCACATGTATCCCTTGGAGGCTCAGAGGTGTTATCTGGATCCAGACAACTTGGGTAAATTCTTCATGTAATGGTCACCCTGGATGGCTCTAAGATGTGTATGAACATGTATTACTGGTAATTACTTCTAATTGCACCATCATCTGAGTAGAAAGGAAGAAGAAACCACTTGGTTAAAGCTTTCTGTTTCTCGTTGAAAGATCAGTAAGAACAGGATGCAAGTGGTAGGTTGAGATATATACACACCCATAATAATGCTAAAGGGAGTGCATTAGGGTGAAATCAAGGACTTCCAGCACTGAAAGGCAGAGAGAAAGAGGGTGGGGGAATTGGTGAGGTGAGAGCATATCAAGCAGAAATCTGTGGTGAGCAAAGCCAAATGTAGGAGAAGGGCCTGTGGTGAAGGGAGACATCTTTAGCAGCAGTGAAAGAACTGGAAGCCTTTTGTGAGGATCTGCTGAAACTGAATGTCTGTTAGCTAATGGCACCTGTCATCAAGAAGTCAGTGCAGGAGCCTGCTGGGTCTGGAATTATGGGATGGACAAAACCAGCACCAAGACAGCTGGTGGGGTTGTTAGCTTGACCTGTGGGATGGAGGAGGAGTCATGGAGGTGTTGCAGCTGGTTGGAAGAAAGAACACGACTAAGTAAAAAGTCATTAGCAGTAGGGCAGTGTTGATCAAGGTGACTGAATGAGTTCAGCTCAGTGCTGAAACGCTACCAGCTTAGTAATGCACCCAGACTAAGCATGAGTGTGTCAGGGCCTGTTGTGGGTGCAAGAGACAATTGTGGTTTGCTATGTTCTCTCCAGTTGCTGTTCACCAGTCCCATGGGTTACTGTTCTGTCACCATAGCATGGTGCTGCATCACCTCAGTTGCAGGTCATTTGTGGGAGTGTGCTGTGAACAAGGGAGTGATCTGTTTAACAAGGAGATCACTTTCTCCTACCCTTGAATTTAATTTTTGAGTTGGGGCTCAGGGTGGATCTCAGGTGAAACAGAATCCCTCCAGGCCCATACTGCTGCAGAAACACCTCATCTTCCTTTTTCTCCCTGCTGTATAAATGATGTAAGTGGATTTCCAAAGCACATCAGTGCCTCACGTCAGGGGCACAGGTGACTAGAAACTGTTGGCTTGAGGAATTTTGTTACGTAAGAAGTCTAAGGCAGAGACAGGGCAAAGTCTCATTAAAGGCATATTGTTAACTATTACCATGAGATGCTCTTAGCTGCAGTCTAATGAGTTTGTCACAATTTAACAAAACTATTCCTGCAGGAAATGAAGCAGGGATTTTTACTGATAACATGACAAGAAATAAATTAAGCAACAGCATGAAGCCTGTAATTACAAGCTTTATAAAACAAGGGGGCTCAGTGGCCCAGGCAGTCTGTTCTGACAGTTATCAACTTTCCCCTGCTCAATTTCATAACATTACAAAGCATAACACAGTAGAACTGGATTTTCTGCAAGTGCGTGTCTTCTGAGCATCAAACATTTTCACTTTCATTGCATGGATTAAAACTGCAATAAAAAGAATGAGCTTAATGACAGAGCAAGTCCTGCTTTCATAGACCTTTCTCTCCCACCCTCCTCCTTGCCTTTCCATGGTAGCTCCAGTACCTCATGAGTTACTAGTAATGCTGGCAGAGACCAGTGTTTACAACTCAGTCTGTTTTTTTGAATACAGACTTCAGTCTTCTCTAGCAAATTAAAACCAGATGGGAACAGCAGGGAGCAGAATGGAATTCAGTTCTGTTTTGTGACTTGTGATGTTAACAAAACTCTTTGCGTATTTTCACTGTTACTTTGCCTAGAAAATGGCTTTGTACCTTCTGCCCAGTCACTGGAATACACAGCACTTACTCCAGCACACTGGGAACCTTCACTGAGAGATGTTGCTTTGCTTCCACTGCAGTGACAGACTACAGTATAA
>NW_008685599.1:1120-2441 GCF_000695815.1 Acanthisitta chloris | reverse complement strand
GGGGGGGGGGGGGTGTCCCAAGTGAGACGTTCAAAACTAGTTAATCCAGCTAGAAAAGTTTTTTCAAGTCTTTCTCTTCTCTCCCTTAAACTACCCTAGGTGAAAGTACACTAAAGGAGTACTCGTTGAAATCTGAAGAGGGAGACAGGCTCAGTCACCCTAAACTTCAGTGGTTCCAGGATCTGTAATACAGACAGGATAAAGCTTTTTTCAGTTCAGTTAATACTCTGCTGGTTTCTCGGAAGAAAAGACTCAACATGTTGAATCACAGAGACGTTGCTTCCTGCTGGGGTTTGGGATTTCCTTGCAGCTCTCCCCTCCATGGCTGCAGGAGCTGTTTTTGTGTTGTGCGTGTTCTCAGGCAGGAACTTGCTGGAGGTGGAGCCAGAAGCCAGAGTTCTCTGCAGAGTGCAATAGTTTCTGACTCGAATTGTGTGGTAATCGTCAAAATACCATAGGGTGTGGTAGGAACTGCTGTGTCTAAAGTTGCTAAGGATTTATTCCTTCATAATCTGCCGAAGGAATATAATATGCTAATCTCAATTAACACATGAAAGTGGGGGAAAGATTTCTTGATGTTTTCTAGCCACTTGAAACCTGATACTGTGCAAAAATAAATTCCAGTATGCTGGACTATTCATGTGGTTTTTTCCCCATTGCTTAGTTATAACTTCTATTCTTTCTGATTTCCCACAGAAAAAGAAAAGCTACTTGCAGAAGAAAAAGCTGTAGCTTCAAAAATACTACCCGGGTAAACTGTGAGCACTGGAAATGTGTGAGAGCTTCAAATTACTGTCTAGTTTCACTAGGAATTAAAAATATGTAATCATGGAAGTTACAGGAGTAAACTGATACAGAGTATTTTGATACACATATACTCTTCATACAGCTGTTTTCTTCCTAGAACTATTCCTAACAGTGTGTTACAGTACTGATTTTACTGTCAGATATAAGACTGGCACATTTACTATGAAGACAAACTTCAAGAGAATTCATATGAACTCTACTTCTTCAGTAACTCTTCTTGATGAACTGAACCAGGTTTTGTAGCTTCCAGAGGCAAACAGGAAAGCTGGAGGGAGGAGGGGGTGGTAGTCAAACTCTCAGGCAGATAACTCCAGTTGGGAGTTAAGCCTTCTGTATGTGGAGTAGGGTGAGACTGCATTACTCCTGTATGCTCTTTTTTCATGTGTTGCTTCAGATCTGCTGTATTTTCACCCTGCAGTGCTAGAGCAGAGCTCAGAGAGCCATTTATGTCTTGTGTTTCATCGTCTGCTGTACTTGGTCCAGTCCCTGTACAGCAATTTATTTTGGAGGGCTG
>NW_008685599.1:0-1098 GCF_000695815.1 Acanthisitta chloris | reverse complement strand
GAGTTGGTCTTGGTGGAGTATCTGAAATAAGGGACTTCAAAGGGTTGCCTGAAGTTGCTAAACCAAATGTCTTAGAGTCTGAGCATGTAGAAAAGCCTACTTTGCGTGTGTTTCACTGTTTAAGTCCTTCCCTGCACAGTCCATGAAAATGTTTCCAGTGCCTTTGAGTTTCCATCTCTGTGCTCTAGTGATCCTAGGACATAAATTGGCTCCTGAAGCAGCACCAGAGGTGCAACTTCGCACTTAATTTTAAATGAGTGAATCTTCCATCCCTAAACATAGTTCTTGCTGCATTAAAAAAGGCTGTTTATTTTAATTAGTTAAGGTCTGTGTACCTAATTTGGCATCATATGATTTTTCTCAAGCATTTTTTAATGAAAATTTTCCTTAATGGTGAATGACAGATGTGTAAGCCAGTGTTAGACTACGTGTGTGTGTGTATGACTGTTTGTTAAAGGAAAAGCATGTTTTCAGAGTGTGGTTTTTGGACTTCCAGACAGATTACACAAGCTCAAGAAGGCCCACCCCACATCCTGTGTAGAAAACCAGCTCACAGAAATGCCCATTGTTCTTCAGGATTATAACTCACTGTATTTTCTGCCTGTCTTCTGTTTCAAAGTACTGTATGGAACACACTAATGCAAAGGAACCACGGCAGCTTAACAAGTGCTTGGTGCTGCCAGGTACTGAGCACTGCGCTCTTACCGAAAGGCTGCAGGGCTGGGATTGAAACATTAGGCTCCCTGGCTAGACAACAAAGGGTTTGTGTTGGTAAAAGTAGCTGAGAGTGTTTTATTAGTTACGTGAATCAATGGATAATTGACATACTTTCAGCCTGAAAGTTGTTTGCACGAAACCATGCCAGTATTTAGTGTTGGGGGGAGTTACAGGGTATGTAGTTTGCTCCAAGCATGGTGAATTGTCCTCAACATTGTTTCACCCCTGCTCAGTCTGTACTGCAAAAAGTGTGTGTGTGGTATCTAGATCTAATGCCCCACCAGAGATACTGATTGGTGTTTCTGAACCTCTACCTGTGCTTATTGCTGAATTGTTATTCCATCTGCAAGTTAATGGGCTTATCCATAAAGAAGGGCATAT
>NW_008685598.1:7088-7900 GCF_000695815.1 Acanthisitta chloris | reverse complement strand
TTCCAGCCTGGTTGATTCTAGGATTCTCTGATTCCAAGCTACAATTCCTCCTTGTCTCTCCATCCTTCCAGCCTGGTTGATTCTAAGATTCTCTGATTCCATGCTACAATTCCTCCTTGTCTTCCCTCTCCATCCTCTCTCCCTCCTACACTTTTGCTCCAGTGATTATTCCCTTACATGCTCCAGATAATTCATTGAACTTCGACCTTTTCACTTCCTCCTCTGCCTCGTCTCAGAAAACAAACCATTTCTGCTGGAATATTCCTAGTTTTATTCCCATTTTTCCAACCCATCCAGCCTGACTATTTCAAATTCCAACTGAGAGAGGGATAAATCCCTTCCAGGTGCTGAGGGGAAGGAGTGAATCTCTCCCCACCTCCCAATACCTTGGGAAGGAATTGTTATTCCTTAAGTTGCATTGCCAAAAATCTTGGAATTCTGGCTTTTCCCAGCTCCTGGGCAGGCCCTGAAGGGAGCACATTGTGCTTTTTCATCGTGTCTCACATTCTTCATCCCTCGCTCTCCCTTTGACCTTCAGAGATCTGGGGATGGTATTTCTTTGCCTCCTGCCCTTCCAACATTCCCACAGGCAGCCAATCCTTACGGATACACAGCGTTTTTCCGGGAGCTAAATAAATCCCTCTGACTTCCAGTGCTGTCTCAGCTGCCTGGGAGGGAACTGGATATTCTCTCGGTGGAAAAAAAATAATCTGATTTTTCATGGTTTTTTTTGAAAGGGAATAAACAGCAAGGAGATGGGGAAAAGAAATTCCTGTGAGGATCCATGAATTGGGATATGGAATGATCCAGTG
>NW_008685598.1:6406-7063 GCF_000695815.1 Acanthisitta chloris | reverse complement strand
AAAGAGGTGGGAATGTTGGATTGTTGATGGGAGGACATGGAAAACTCACAGCAAATGGGGCCTGAGATGGAGTAGCAGAGGGAGAAGGTTTGGGTTGTTGTATTTGACAGGAAGAGACATTCCCAGGAGGATTTATTCGTGGAGGGAACAGGGGTTGGAAGTGATGGATCTGATCTGGGGAAGAGCTTTTTGGACTCCTGGATAATAGTGGAGTTGCCTTGTCAGTGCTGAGGGAAGCAGGAAGGGAGGGAAGGGTGGAGGGAGGAGGAGCTGGTGGGATCTGGGATTGAGGGAGATCATGGAATGTTTTGGGTGAGAAGGGAATTTAAGGATCATCCAGTTCCGGAACAGGGGTTGGAAGTGATGGATCTGATCTGGGGAAGAGCTTTTTGGACTCCTGGATAATAGTGGAGTTGCCTTGTCAGTGCTGAGGGAAGCAGGAAGGGAGGGAAGGGTGGAGGGAGGAGGAGCTGGTGGGATCTGGGATTGAGGGAGATCATGGAATGTTTTGGGTGAGAAGGGAATTTAAGGATCATCCAGTTCCACCTCAATTCCATGGGCAGGGAAACCTCCCACCAGCGGGCTCCAACCCAACCCCATCCAACCTGGCCTGGAACACTCCCAGGGATGGAGCAGCCACAGCTGCTACGGGAAATC
>NW_008685598.1:5861-6295 GCF_000695815.1 Acanthisitta chloris | reverse complement strand
CCTTGTCCCAAGTCCCTCTGCAGCTCTCCTGGAGCTCCTTGAGGCACCAGAATGTGCTCTAAGCTCTCCCTGGAGCTTCTCTTCTCCAGCCTGGATATTCCCAACCCTCTTCCCATTTTCCCAATGGGATGACAAGAGTTAGGAATGTCTCTGGGATTTCATCTCTCAGGATCACCACTACCTTTCCTCACATCATCCCCTTCCTCTTTACCACCAAAAAGCCTGAAAAAAACAAAAAAAAAACCCTTGGATTGCCTCCAGGTGCCTTCCTTATGGAGTTATCCCTCTGGAAAATCCCAGTGCCTGATCCACACAATTCCAGGGCTGCCTCTTCCCAAGGTGCTGACATGTCCCTGTGTGCCTCATTGCTTTGTTTATTGATCTTCCCTCTCCTCTCCGTGCTCTGCTGGAATGTAAATCACTTCCATGGGCAA
>NW_008685598.1:3395-5830 GCF_000695815.1 Acanthisitta chloris | reverse complement strand
TCCCTTGTCCAGGAAAACCTGAGTTCCCCTATGGAAACAAAGCCATGGAATGATGAGTTTTCTTGATCTTCCTTGAGAGACAGAGAAGAGCAATGTGATGATTTCCTGCCCAGGAGAGAAGGAGAGACAAGAAAGTGTCTCTAAAGAAAGTTGGAATTTTGGATGTTAAGGTCAACTCGGTGTCCAGGAAGTTTAGATCTATAGAATCCAAGATTGAGGAAATGGGTTGGGGTTGGAAGGGGATGGAAAGGTCATCTCATTCCATGGCAAGGCCAGGGATAACTTCCATTAGATCAGGTGATTCCAAAGTCATCTCATTCCATGGCAAGGCCAGGGACAACTTCCATTAGATCAGGTGATTCCAAGCCCATCCAACCTGGCCTGGAACACTCCCAGGGATGGAGCAGCCACAGCTGCTCTGGGAATTCCATCCCAGCCCCTCACCACCCTCACAGCCAAGAATTCCTTCCCAGTATCCCACCTCTCCCATCCCCCCTTGTCCTGTCTCATAGCTCTGAATATGTTCTTTTCAGGGCTGCACCAGCTGTATCTCACTGCATATTCCCATACCTCTTTTTTCCAGTTGGTTTTGTACTGCGTTCCATCAACATTTGGTTTCTCTCCAGCTGGATGATCTCGTGCCCAGCTCTCACTTTGAGCTGGCACCCATTGTCCTTGGCCACAGCTTCCTAAGTTTTGGTTTCTTCCTTTATTTTATATTCCTGATCTTCCTTGACACTCGGATTTACCAGGAAAGCTGGGAGTGAAATAAATACACTTCTGGCTGCAAATTCTGCCAGACTGAGATTGTTGACCACATTTCCTTAGTGATGCTCTTTAACTTCTAGGAGAAATCTGAATTTCAAGCCTCACTTTTCCTGGCTGATGTTGCCAGTTGGTGGCTTGTGCATCATTCAGTGGACTTTGCATTGCCTCTTACCACTTTCCACCATCAAATACTCCCCCAATAACCATCTACTGGTAATATTTTGAGATGGAAACACTCCTGAGTGTGTTTTAATTCTGATTTTGGCTGAGTGTGTTTTAATTCTGGTTTTGGCTGATCACTGATTTTAATGTATTAAATGTAAATTTCCCAGCTCTCCTAGCCTGGATCCATGGCAGAGCTGCTCCAGAATCATGGAATTGTTTGGGTTGGGAAGGTTTTGAAGATCATCCATGGGCAGGGACACCTCCCACCAGCCCAGGTGGCTCCAACCCCATCCAACCTGGTCTGGAACACTCCCAGGGATGGAGCAGTTTTAGCCTCTCTGGGAATTCCATCCCAGCCCCTCACCACCCTCCCAGGGAGGAATTCCTTCCCAATATCCCATATAAACCTTCCCTTTTCCAGGGTGAAGCCATTCCCTGTGTCCTGTCCCTCCATCCCTTGTCCCAAGTCCCTCTGCAGCTCTCCTGGAGCTCCTTGAGGCACTGCCCCATGCAAAGCCTTGGAGGATCCATCGTGGGATTCATTGGGAATTAATCCATCTCTAAGTACTTTCTGCATCCTGTCACCATCCTGAAGTTTCTTTTCCAGATTCTTCTCCTTCCTAAGCCTCTTTGCTCCCTCGAATCCAACGTCTGTCGATCCACATCCCCTGGAAATCAGGGAAAGGAGAAATCCTGGAGGTCCTTTTCCACATGCCTCGTGCTCTGTGGTGGTTGAGGCTTTTCCAAAATGATAATCCAACCAAAAACCCAAATCCATTCCTCATCCTCTTGAATCATTTCATGTGGTTTGGGAACATTTGGGAAGAATTAGGAAAGGGGAAATGAAAAGAAAAAAAAGCAAAACAAAAACCAACCATCAGGCAGAAAATTCCCGGTTGGGAGCAGAGGAACTGAGGGATTTGTGTGCCAGCAGCTCCAACCACATCGGCAGCACCTCGGGTTGCTTGCACTTCCCAGGAAAACTGTGGGATTTTAGGAAAAGGAGGAGGGAGGAGGAGGTTTTCCTGAGGCTGCTGCACTTGGATTTGCTGCTCTGCATCCGCTTGGATAAGCATGACCTAAGCTACTGCAGCTTGGGGGGGTTTGTTCCTGGAGTTGGGATCAAGTTTCAGCTCTCCCTGGAGTTAAATCCAGTGGCTGTGAGGAGAAAGGGAATGGATTGGCTTCCTGCAATCCCTGTGGGTGGGAAGGACAAGGAATGGGAAGAGAACAGGAGGTGGTTGCAGTCAAAGTGGCTTCCTCAGGTTTTGGAGTTGTTGGAGCTTGAGGAATTCCACAGGGTTTGGAGGTGAATGTCTAAAGGAGATGTCCACGTGGCAGGAGTTCTTCTTCGGCATGGAGTTATGGAATGGTTTGGGTGGGAAGAGACTCTAAGGTCAGCTCATCCCACCCCAATTCCATGGGCAGGGACAACTCTCACAATCCCAGGAGGCTCCAGCCCCATCCAACCTGGCCTGGAACACTCCCAGGGATGGAGCAGC
>NW_008685598.1:1815-3074 GCF_000695815.1 Acanthisitta chloris | reverse complement strand
TTGATGGTCCCCCCTCCAGCCTGGACATTCCCAGCTCTCCAAGCCTGGATCCAGGGCAGAGCTGCTTCAGCTCTTGGGATCATCCCATTCCAACCCCTGCCATGGGCAGAGACACCTCCCACCAGCCCAGGTTGCTCCAAGCCCCATCCAACCTGGCCTGGAACACTCCCAGGGTTGGAGCAGCCACAGCTGCTCTGGGAATTCCATCCCAGCCCCTCACCACCCTCACAGCCAAGAATTCCTGCCCAAAATTCCATCTGAACCTTCTCCCTGTCAATTTGAAGCCATTCCCTGTGTCCTGTCCCTCCATCCCATGTCCCAAGTCCCTCTCATCTCTCCTGGAGCTCCTTGAGGCACTGGAAGGAGCTCTGAGGTCTCCCTGGAGCTTCTCCTCTCCAGGCTGGGCATTCCCAGCTCTCCCAGCCTGGATCCAGGGCAGAGCTGCTCCAGAATCATGGAATGCTTTGATTTGGGTTGGACTTTTCAAGATCATTCCATTGCAAAAGCCTTAAAAAAAATCCTCTTTCTTCCCCTTTAATTCCACCTCCAAATGCTTTTCATTGTCCTCCTAACTCCACCCAAAGCTGCTGAGACCATTCATTCCCTTCTCCCACCTTCTGTGCTGTTTTCCTGGAGACACTGGAATCTGTCAGAGCTCCCAACAGCTTTGCTGGGGAGGGGAAAAAATTAGCCAGGCACATTTTGCTGCTGCTTTCCTTTCATTCCTTTGCTTTTCCCCCTTCTCCTCCTTCGGCTCTGACATCTCCACAATGTCACCTTGATGGATCTCCATGGGATATTCCATGGATTTGTTGGAAGGAGGTGGAGCACGTGCTCAACCCCCCACAGAGGTGGAGAGAACACCCAAGAGAACATTTTTCTGTCTGAGGCTTTGCTGAATGGGAAGTTCTCCAGGTTTTTTTGTTGGGATTTTTTTTTCTGTGTGGAAGGTTAAATGATGTGCCCAGAACTTCCCACCCTGAGGGAATTGATGTTCTGTCACACTTGAGCTCACCTGGACAATGAAGTTTTGTTCCTCAGCTGGAAGGGAGAAGGTTTTTGGGATGGGGGTTTCTCAGAGCAGGAGGGGGAAGGAGCTCACAGAAGGGTTTGGGTTGGGAGAGACCTTCAAGATCATCCAATCCCACCCCAATTCCACGGCTAGGGACGACTTCCATTAGATCAGGTGACTCCAAGCCCCATCCAACCTGGCCTGGAATACTTCCAGGGATGGAGCAGCCACAGCTGCTCTTGGAATT
>NW_008685598.1:0-1571 GCF_000695815.1 Acanthisitta chloris | reverse complement strand
CTTGTCCTGTCCCTCCATCCCTTGTCCCAAGTCCCTCTGCAGCTCCACTGGAGCTCCTTGAGGCACTGGAAGGAGCTCTGAGGTCTCCCTGGAGCTTCTCCTCTCCAGGCTGGACATTCCCAGCTCTCCCAGCCTGGATCCAGGGCAGAGCTCCTCCAGCCCTTGGATCATCTCATTCCAACCCCAATTCCATGGGCAGGAAGTCCTTTCTCTGTCCCTGGTTGCTCCAGGCCCTGTCCAACCTGGCCTGGAACACTCCCAGGGATGGAGCAGCCACAGCTGCTCTGGGAATTCCATCCCAGACCCTCACCACCCTCACAGCCAAGAATTCCTTCCCAATATCCCATCTAAACCTTCTCCCTGTCAATTTGAAGCCTTTGCCTCTTGTCCTGTCCCTCCATCCCTTGTCCCAAGTCCCTCTGCAGCTCTCCTGGAGCTCCTTGAGGCACTGGAAGGAGCTCTGAGGTCTCCCTGGAGCTTCTCTTTTTTTGCTGGCCATTCCCAGCTCTCCCAGTCTGGCTCCATGGCAGAGCTGCTCCAGCCCTTGGAGCATCTCCATGGCCTCCTCTGGCCTCTCTCCAGCAGCTCCACATCCTCCTGCTGTTGGATCCCAGAGCTGGAGTTGCCCCAGAGCTCCCCTGAGCAGGTCAGAAGTATTTCTGGAAGAGCTGAGCCATTCTCTGAGGAGACTTTGATACCCTGATGAGTGTTTTGAACCCTTGGATAGGAGCTCAGTGACCTTCAAACCCCTTGAGAAGCTTCAGTGCCTTACCCAACCCTTGTTCTACCTTGAGTTGAGCTTCCAAGCTGTGGCAAAATAGGTTCTTGTGCTAGAGGATGGAAAAGGTCAACTTTGGTCTCAAGCAGAGCATGGAATGAGGTTGAGTTGGGTATGTGTGGAGACAACTACAGGAGAGGACACAGTGGGGGTGAAAACAGGTCCTAATTTGTCCTCTCCACACTCCTCCAAGTTGTCTTCTGCCTCCCAACAGCAGATTAAGCCAATGCCTTGGTAGAAACCAAGCTTGGAGTGCAGGAGGAACAGGTTTGGCAGCAGAACCTTCTGTGGTCTGATGTTCTCCTTGCTTAGGAAACATCTGCTCCACACCTGAGAGCCACAGGTTGGGTTTGTCTTGTTCCACATGTTCCTCAGGCATTCCTTTAGGGAATCAGCATGTCCTACCAACCAATGGAAGGATCTGTGGCCTTGGGAATCCTGAGGAGCTGATCCTTATGGGGATAGGGACTCTAAGTGTCTATGGACTCCTGGATACTCCTGGCCTAGGTCCCTCCATCTCCATCAAACACACTGTAGGAGTTTTCCACCTCTGGAGTGCAAAGGTCTTTCATTAAGAGCTTTAAGTGGGGAAAAAGCAACTTTATTGGGGGATAATTTTCCAGGAATTCCTGGTTTGTGGTGGACATGGTGTGGGCAGGAGGACAAGGGAAGGGATCATCATCCCCTGTGGTGGCACCTGAGGCACCTTCAATCCAGAGGGCAAGTTTGGGGTCTCCAAGATAGGACATGGAGAGGGTGGAATATATCCAGGGATGGAGCTGGGAAGGGGCTG
>NW_008685597.1:20783-21092 GCF_000695815.1 Acanthisitta chloris | reverse complement strand
GGCGGGTGCTGAGTGGGTGGCATTCCCGTTTCAGGGGGGCTGCTGGTGGGTTTCCCCCCAAACCCTCCTGCCAGCCGCATCCTGCAGGGGCCTCAGCTGGAGTACTACGTCCAGCAATTCCAGAAATCCGGATTCCGGTAGGGAACCCCCAGACCCACCCCTGGAGGGGAGGGATTCCCATTCCATGGGCAGTGGGATCATTCCCAGCATTCCCAAGGCTTTTCCCTCTTTCCTAGGGGTCCTTTGAACTGGTACCGTAACCTGCGACCCAACTGGCTCTGGGGCCTCTCTGCCAGGGACAGGAAGGTT
>NW_008685597.1:16804-20749 GCF_000695815.1 Acanthisitta chloris | reverse complement strand
GGATTCCTCCTGCTCCATGGGGGATTCCTCCTGCTCCATGGGGGATTCCTTCTGCTCCATGGGGGACTCATCCTGCTCCATGGTGGCTCAGCACCATTCCCACACTGCCCCCTGCAGATCCTGATGCCAGCGCTGATGGTCACAGCTGGGAAGGATGTGGTGCTGCATCCCAACCTGAGCAAAGGCATGGAAGAATGGGTAAGCCAACTCCGATCCCATTCCAGAGGTTGGGAATGGGCTGGATGAGCTCCAATCTTCCTCTTCCCAAAGATCCCGCGGCTGCAGCGAGGACACATTGAGCAATGTGGGCACTGGACACAGATGGAGAGGTAGCACCACTTCGAGGCTTGAGATTCTTCCCATTCCCAGGGATTCTGGCTCCCATCCCAGCTCTGTGCCATTCCCACAGGCCGGCGGAGGTGAACAGGATCCTGCTGGAGTGGCTGGAGAAGCTTCCCTCAGATCCAACCTTTCGCAGGAACTCCAGGCTGTGAGCAGGGCTGGAAGGCTCCGAGCCATGGATTCCTGCCTTTTCCTGGGATCATGGACCCTCAGGGAGGCATTTGTGCCTTTGGGGTTGGATTTGTCCATTTGGGGGTGGATTTGTCCTTTCAGGGAGGGATTTGTGCCTTTGGGGTTGGATTTGTCCCTTTGGGGATGAGTTTATTCCTTTAGGGTTGGGTTTGTGCCTTCGGGGCTGGATTTGTCCCTTCAGGGTTGGATTTGTCCCTTTGGGGTTGGATTTGTCCCTTTGGGGTTGGATTTGACCCTTCAGGGTTGGATTTGTGCCTTTGGGGTTGGATTCATCCCTTTAGGGTTGGATTTGTGCCTTTGGGGTTGGATTCATCCCTTTAGGGTTGGATTTGTGCCTTTGGGGTTGGATTCATCCCTTTAGGGTTGGATTTGTGCCTTTGGGGTTGGATTCATCCCTTTAGGGTTGGATTTGTGCCTTTGGGGTTGGATTCATCCCTTTAGGGTTGGATTTGTGCCTTTGGGGTTGGATTCATCCCTTTAGGGTTGGATTTGTGCCTTTGGGGTTGGATTCATCCCTTTAGGGTTGGATTTGTGCCTTTGGGGTTGGATTCATCCCTTTAGGGTTGGATTTGTGCCTTTGGGGTTGGATTCATCCCTTTAGGGTTGGATTTGTGCCTTTGGGGTTGGATTCATCCCTTTAGGGTTGGATTTGTGCCTTTGGGGTTGGATTCATCCCTTTAGGGTTGGATTTGTGCCTTTGGGGTTGGATTCATCCCTTTAGGGTTGGATTTGTGCCTTTGGGGTTGGATTCATCCCTTTAGGGTTGGATTTGTGCCTTTGGGGTTGGATTCATCCCTTTAGGGTTGGATTTGTGCCTTTGGGGTTGGATTCATCCCTTTAGGGTTGGATTTGTGCCTTTGGGGTTGGATTCATCCCTTTAGGGTTGGATTTGTGCCTTTGGGGTTGGATTCATCCCTTTAGGGTTGGATTTGTGCCTTTGGGGTTGGATTCATCCCTTTAGGGTTGGATTTGTGCCTTTGGGGTTGGATTCATCCCTTTAGGGTTGGATTTGTGCCTTTGGGGTTGGATTCATCCCTTTAGGGTTGGATTTGTGCCTTTGGGGTTGGATTCATCCCTTTAGGGTTGGATTTGTGCCTTTGGGGTTGGATTCATCCCTTTAGGGTTGGATTTGTGCCTTTGGGGTTGGATTCATCCCTTTAGGGTTGGATTTGTGCCTTTGGGGTTGGATTCATCCCTTTAGGGTTGGATTTGTGCCTTTGGGGTTGGATTCATCCCTTTAGGGTTGGATTTGTGCCTTTGGGGTTGGATTTGTCCCTTTGGGGATGAGTTTATTCCTTTAGGGTTGGGTTTGTGCCTTTGGGGCTGGTTTTGATCCTTCAGGGATGGATCTCCCACCTCACTGTGGATCTACCACATTCCTTTGAGTTCCTGTGGGGATTTGGGGCTGTATGGAGCTGGTTTGGGCCTGAATCCCCTCTCAGGCCTTGTCACTGGGGCTTCCCCATCCCCTTGCCCCCATCCCATGGATTTCCCTGGAAAACCCTGGATTGTATGAAGATTTTAGTGCTCCAGTGTTCCTTCTTGCTGCTCAATAAATCCCTTCCTGATCCAATACGATCCCAGAACCTCTGTTTTCCCCATGATCCTTGGGGTGCAGCACCTCTTCCCTCCTCCCTGCAGTCCATCCCTGTTTTTTCCAGGGCTTTTCCTGAGCTCCCAACCCTTCTCCCGGCCCCAGGTTGGTTGAAGTCCTTGGGCAAACATGCTTGGAATTTCCCACACACACATTCCCTGAGCTATTTGTAGCTGGAGCTTTGTGGTTTGCCTGTCTGTATCCCTCTTCCCAACCCTTCCTGCTCCTCCAGCAAGCCTGCAGGAATGATTTCCAGCTGGATTCATCCCTAAAAACAGGGATCTGGGTGGATTTGGGCTGGGGGGGAGGTGAAAAAAACAATCCCTGTGTTTAAACCTTCTCCCTCCATCCCAGAGTTATCCATGATCTTTAGGGTTGTCTTTCCCAGGTTTGCTGCCTGGCAGGGAATCTTGGGAAGGAGTAAAGGGCTTGGATGTGGATTTTGGAGCTAATTTGGGCCCTGCTGAATCTAAGATCCAAAAACATCATTGTCAGGCAGATTAGCTGCAGCCAAGGAGCTGCTCCGGATTCCTTCCCAGAAAACCACGTGGATGCTGCCAGAACAGCCTCTCCCATGGCATTGGCACATGGAATTGAGTGTTTCCAGCCTGTCCTGCATCCCAATCCCTGGCAGGGGCCTGACGTGGGGGTTTCCATCCCATTCTGGAGGGGCAGCGATGACCAGGAGTATCCCAGAGCTCCATCCTGGTGGGATAGAGCCAGCCCAGGGTAACTGGGAGGGATGGGGACATTCCACTTGGGATAAACAGCCGAGCCAAAGGAGATTTGGGCTTTGATCCAACAGGAGAGGTGTAACATCCCAGCCTAGTTTCCTCTGGGGCCTTGCTCTGTCTCTCCAAGGGTTTATTCCAAGGAGAAACGCTCCAGCCATAAAGCTGAGTGATGGCACTGCTGCCTGACAGCTCCGGGATGGAAAAGCAGGGAATAAATCTGGTTGCAGCCTTGGCTCCTCTCGGAGTGCCCTTTTCCCTGCTCACACTGCACTTGGATGCAGCAGGGGGAGAGGGAACGTATCCCTTGGGATGCTGCAGAGCTTGGACCAGCAACACCTCCAGGGGACACCTAGTGTCCATCAGTGGGAAGTCATTCCCTGTGTCCTGTGTCTCCAGGCCTTGTCCCAATCCCTCTGCAGCTCTCCCAGAGCCCCTTAAGGCACTGGAAGGGGATCTGAGGTCTCCTCGGAGCTTCCCTGGGGATTTCATCCACTGGAGCTGCATCTCACAGGGATTGTCTGACAAGAAACAAACCAGCCTGGAGCCATCCCAGCTCCAACTCCATGGAATCACAGGATCCCAGGCTGGTCTGGGTTGGAAGGGACCTTAAAGTTCATCCCATCCCACTCCTGCCATGGGCAGGGACACCTCCCACCAACCTCCACTTGGTGTCCCCCAGTTCTCCTGCCCACTCCTGCCATGGGCAGGGACACCTCCCCCAACTCTGCCCTTGGTGTCCCCCAGTTCTCCTGCCCTTGGTATCCCTCAGTTCTCCACCCTTGGTTTCCCCCAGTTCTCCTCCCTTGTTTTCCCCCAGTTCTCTTCCCTTTGTGTCCCCCAGTTCTCCTCCCTCCTGCCTTGGTGTCCTCCAACACTGCCCTTGGTGTCCCACAGTTCTCCTGCCCTTGATGTCCCTCAGTTCTCCTCCCTTGGTGTCCCTCAGTTCTCCTCCCTTAGTGTCCCCCAGTTCTCTTTCTTGGTTTCCCCCAGTTCTCTTCCCTTTGTGTCCCTCAGTTCTCTTCCTTGGTGTCCCCCGTTCTCCTGTCCTCTGTGTCCCTGATCCTTGTGCCCCACATCCCTGTG
>NW_008685597.1:6483-16726 GCF_000695815.1 Acanthisitta chloris | reverse complement strand
AGTGAGGATTTTTTTAAGGCCTTTTATCTCCCTTGAAATATAAAACAATTAAAACCTTATCATGGACAACTTTTATTCCTTAGCTCCCAATCTCCAAAGGCTTCTTATCCCTCTTATTTTTCCCTGTTAATTGCTTCCCTTCCGAAGGGAACAGAGGCCAAGGGCTGGAGGAGGGACCTGGAGCAGGAGATGTTAGTCCTTGATCCTCACCCATGGGGCTAAAAATAGAGGGAAACAGCACTTTTCCAGGGTTGGGGTTTTTTTTTATTCAGGGGACACCTGGAGCTGGTCACATCCTGCCACCCTCATTTCAGGAGGGGTTGGGGTCCTGAGGGATTGGTGCTGTGGATTGGGATCTGGATTGAGACATGGAAAGGTGTGGTGGGACCTTCCCTTGGGATCCTGAGGATCTTTGCCTTTGGAATCCTGAGGGACCATCACCCTTGGGATCTTGAGGATTTTTGCCCTTGCAATTCTGAGGGACCTTCACCCTCGGAATCCTGAGGGACCATCACTCTTGGGATCCTGAGGATTTTTGCCCTTGGAATCCTGAGGGACCTTCACCCTTGGAATCCTGAGGGATTTAAGGTACTAGGGATTAAGTCCTGGGGATGCAGGATTATGTCCTGGAGGTGCAGGATTAGGCCCTGAGGGTGCAGAAGGCACTGGAATTTGGGAACACACTGCAGCCTTGGGGTACACAGACAGCACAGAGAGATTCCAGGAATTCCCTGTGGCTGGTGCAGTCATGAATCCCAAATCAACTCCCAGATATCTCCCAACACCTGGAAAACACCACTGTGTCCCTTATTTCCTGCTTCACCCTTTCCTCCTTGAATTATTCCCTGGAATTAGCTGAGCTCTGTTATCCTTCCCACATGCAGCATATTCCCTCCCTCCCCCTCTGTTAATGGATAATCCCTGGACAAGGAGTTTTTTTGGGAGGATTCCATGACCTTTGCTCAGCCCTTGGACCTGGAGCTGTTTGCTGGGAAGCCCTGGGAGAGGTCTGACCCCAATCCAAAGGCCTCCTTGGCTCCAAGGAATGTCAGGAGGTTATCCATTAACACCAGCAGCATTTCAGGGTGCGCAGAAGATCATGGAGCTTGGAAGGGACATGTGAAACCCCATGGAAAAGCTGCTGGAAGGTTCTTCCTGGCTGGATTCAATGATCCTGGTTGGACTTGATGATCTCCAAGGTGTTTTCCAGCCTAAATGATTCCATGGTTGAAGGCTCCTGGAGAACAAAGGACCCCAGGAGCATTCACAGAATCCCAGGATGGGACAGGCTGGGAGGGATCACAGTGGGACATCTGGTCCTATCTTCTGGGTCATTCCAGGGCACATGGATTGCATCCAGATGGCTCTGGGATGTCTCCAGTGAGGAGAATCCATGACCTCTCTGGGAAACCTGTTCCAGTGCTTGGTCACTGCACAGGAAGGAAGTTTTTCCTCAACTCCAGGTGGAACTTCCTGAGCAGTTCCTGCCCATTGCCTCTTGTCCCATTGGTTCCCACCACTGAGAAGATCCTGCTCCATCCTCTTGGCACCTCCTTCAGACGCTTAGAGACACTGATGATGTCATGGAGTCATCAAGGTTGGAAAAGACCTCGAAGCTCATCAAGTCCAACCCTAAACCAGCAGCACCACCATGTTCATCACTGAGCCATGTCCTCAGGTGCCACATCCACACATTGCTGGAATACTTCCAGGGATGGTGACTCCACCATGTCCCTGGGCAGCTGTTCCAGCGCTTAACCACCCTTGCCATGAAGTTCCAGGAGCTCCATGTCCCTCTGGTCCTGAGGAGCCCAGAGCCGGACCTGCTCCAGGAGCTCCATGTCCCTGTTGTCCTGATGATCCCAGAGCTGGACACAGACTCCAGACCTGCTCCAGGATCTCCATGTCCCTTTGTTCCCAGTGATCCCAGAGCTGGACACAGACTCTGGATCTACTCCAGATGTCCCTGTGAAGGGCAGTAAAGCGCTTCTCCCTGTGTTGGATCACCAGGAACCTGCTGAGAAGGCATCAACCCCCTCATCCATGTCACTGATGGACTAGTGGAGCCATTCTGGACCCAGCATGGAAGCTTGGAGGACACTCCTGGGAGACACCTGCAACCAGAACCCTCTGAGATGTGTCTCTCAGCCACTTCCCAATCTACCTCATTGTTCACTCATCCAACCCACACCACTTGGTTTCCATCCCACAGGAGCAGCTGCTCCTGGAGGTGCTTCCCTGCCCTTTCCAGTCTTGGAGCTTTGCTCCTGGAGGTCACCTTGCTGAAGTTATCTGGCTTGGAATATCCTTCTCATCCCTCTTTAATGAGGGTTTGCTTATCTCCAAAGCACAGCCCTGAGCTCCTCACAGCTCCTCCTTGGCTCTCCTTCACATCCTGCCCACATCCCACCCAGATCCTGGAATGGCACAGGGAATTTAGGATGCAAATTGTGGGGCAAACTCCTCCTGGAGAGCCAAGATCCCATTGGGATCAACCAGGATGTGGCATCACTCCTGCCTCAAACTCACCATGGATCTCCCCAAGCCTTATCCCTCCTTCTCCCAGTTTTCCCACTGCGGGATCAAGAGATTTGCTCCAGAGTAAGGAAACCCCAAAAAGAAAGGAGCTTCTCCCTCAAAGCCTTGGAATTTGCAGCATCCTTGTGGGATGGGACACCCCAGGTCCCCACCGGGATCCTGGGATCGCACAGGGAATTTGGGATGCAAACTGTGGAGCAAACTCCTCCTGGAGATCCCCATTGGGATTAACCAGGATGTTGCATCACTCCTGCCTCGAGCTCTCTATGGATCCCTTCAAGCCTTTTCCCTATCCCTATCCCTCCTTCTCCCAGTTTTCCCACTGCAGGATCAGGGGATCAGCTCCAGGAGCCCCAAAAGGAAAGGAGCTTCTCCCTCAAACCCTTGGAATTCGAAGAATTCCTGTGGGATGGGAGACCCCAGGTCCAAATCCATGCCTGGATCCTACTCTGCCAGCCGGGAAGGGAAGGCTCAGCCCCTCTCCTCCCCCCTGGAATCAGGTAAATCTCGAGGGAAAAGGTGTTACTCATTATCCTTCCAGTTTGCGGAGGAGCTCCTTGTTGACCCACTGGTCGGGAAAGAGCTTTTCCAGCCTTGGATCTGCCGGGATCATCCCTTATCCCTGCAAGCAGTCCCAAGAGCATCCGGAATGGTAAGGAAAAGCCAACGGAGCCAAAAAAAGAGAGGGATTTTCTTGGGTTTTTTTGGGTTGGAATGGAGGTCGCACATGCTGTGGGATGCGGTTTTATCACCCACGTGGATATGGATTTAATATCCAACAGCAGAAATGTCTTGGGAAAGGGAGAGGGAAGGAAAGCCAAGAGATTCCCTGGATAAATCAGTCTGATTCAGGAATATTCCCTAATCCACGGGTTTCCAGTTCCCTCCATGTCCTTATTTTGGGGTGGTTTATCCTCATTTTCCTGTCTCTCTCTCCTCATTTGGCTCACGGAGCAGCTCCAGGTTTTCCCTTGGATCTGGGATGCAGCAGGGAAGATCCATCCCTACCTCCCCCTCACCCTCAGGGCTCTCTGGGATGTTTGGAATTGCTTCCTGATGGCTCTGGCTCCAGGGAGTGGCACCTCCCTGAGAAGTGCGATGGTCCCTGCCCTATCCTGGGGGGGTTGGGATGGTGGGAAGAGGATGGAAGGGGGAAGGGATGCTGGAGACACCCATGGGAATTCCCTGGAGGAAGCCTCACCAGCTTTGGGATCTTTGGATGGGAGATGGATCCATCAGAGGTGGAGGAAGGTGGGAAGGGGCAATGTGGAGGATCTGCTGATGAAGGGAATGGGATGAAGGAGAAGGAAGGAGCTGGAAAGGGATGAATCATCCCTTGGAGCCAAGGTGGGACACTATGGAATTTGGTGGGACATTGGGTTTGGACCTGCCTGAAGCAGAGCAGGATGGATTTGAACCTGGAGTCTACCATCCCACAGGGATGCTGCAAATTCCAAAGGGTTTAGAGGAGAAGCTCCTTTCCTTTTGTGCTTCTTGCAGCAGATCCTGCAGTGGAAAAACTGGGAGAAGGAGGGATAGGGATAGGGAAAAGGCTTGGAGGGATCCATGGTGGGCTCGAGGCAGGAGTGATGCCACACCCTGACTGATCCCCATGGAATCTTGGCTCTCCAGGAGGAGTTTGCCCCACAGGTTGCATCCCAAATCCCCTGTGCCAGTCCAGGATCCAGGTGGGATATAGGGATGATGTGAAGGAGAGCTGAGGAGGAGCTCTGAGGAACCTGGAACATTTGTGTCCATAACTAATCCCTTTGGAATTCCAGTGGTCTTGGCAGGACAAGGATGTTTGGAAAAGGAAGGGAAACACTTCCTTGTCCTTGAGCTCTTGGATTTGCTGCAGGTTCATGGCCAAGGAGGAGTCAAGTTCCAGAACTGGGCCAAGACCTATGGATCCTCTCCAGAGCTCTACTTCCAGCCCAGCTCAGTGGAGGAGATCCGGGAGGTAAGGAAGCTGCTTCCAGGAGACAATTCTTTAGGAAGGAAGAAGAGGAAAGGCCAGGAAGGGCCATGATGCTCCATGAGATCAGAGAGGTCTTGTTAGCCCATGATCCCCAGCAGATGCATCCAACACCTCTTTGGGGGTCATGGAATGGTTTGGGTTGGAAAGAACCTCCAAAGGTCCTTAATTGCAACTCCCAAGGATGATCCCAAGGAGATACTTGAGATCCAGGAAGAGTTTTAACCCCAGGTGATGAGTTCTTCAAGTCAATGGATGACAGCCATGGGTGGATTTCACCTTGGGATGTCTCTGGCATTGACCTTAGCTCCATGTGGGAGATGTTCTTCAGCAGATGCATCCAACACCTTCACAGAACCTTGAAAGGTCTTAATTCCAACCCCCAAGGATGATCCCAAGGAGATCCCAAGGAAATACTTGGGATCCAGGAGGAGTTTTATCCCCAAGTCAATGGATGTCAGCCATGGTTGGATTTCATCTTGGGATGCCTCTGGCATTGACCTTAGCTCCATGTGGGATGATGTTGGATGATGTCTCCACAGATCCTGGACATGGCCAAGCAGAGGGGAAAGAGGGTGAAGGTGGTGGGAGGAGGTCATTCTCCCTCAGACATTGCCTGCACGGATGACTTCATGATCCACATGGGGAAGATGAACAGGATCCTCAAGGTGAGACCAGGAGATTCCATGTGCATGCTCCTGAAGATGGTTAGAAATGCCAAGAAGGACATATTTTCCAGGGAATATCTTCTTCTTTGCATGGACCAACCCCTGGGAGAAGTTCTGGGATGGGTTACACACCCTGAGAGTGAGGAGAGAGGTGGGAGATGGGTCTGGACCAGGAGCAGAACATCCCCATCACTGGTGGGAGGAGGTTTGGGTTGGTGAAGGTCTGAGGTGATGGGACAATTCCCTCATGGCATTGACGCCATCAGTGGTGTTGGGAAGAGCAGAGATGTTGTCCATGGGATGTGATCTTCCCCTCTCCCACTCCCATCCCCAGGTGGACAAGGAGAAGCTGCAGGTGACAGTGGAAGGTGGGATTTTCCTCTCAGATCTCAACGTGGAGCTGGACAAACATGGCCTAGCCTTGGCCAAGTGAGTGGGACACATATGGTCATTCCTAGGGAATCCACCCAGGTGTCCATCCTTATCCCAACTGCTGGGACATGGCCAAGGAGGGAAGTCTGAAGAGTGTCACCTCCAATCCTGGGGGCAGGTTTGGGTTCCTTGGGACAAGAAGGACATTGAGGGGTTGGAAAGTGTCCAGGGATGGGGGTGGAGATGGGGAAGGGGCTGGAGAAGTCTTGAGGGAGCTGTGGCAGCTCAAGCTGGAGAAAAGGAGGCTCAGGGAGGACCTTGTGCTCTCTCCAAATCCCTGAAGGTTGGACCCAGGTGGGGGTTGGGAACAAGGGATAGGATGAGGAAAGACCTCAGGGTGCAGCTGGGGAGGTCCAGGTTGGACATCAGGAGGAATTTCTCCATGGAAAGCACTGTCAGGCATTGGAACTGTCCAGAGCAGTGCTGGAGTCACCATCCCTGGCAGGATTTTACATCCATGTGGATGTGGCTCTTGGGGACATGGGCAGTGCTGGCCTTGGCAGTGCTGGCCTTGATCTCCAAGGGCTTTTCCAATTCAAATGACTCTGTGATTCCATGGGGAAGAAGGAACCCACCAAGGGTTTCATCCCCTCCTTTGCTTAATCTTCCCTATGTTCCTACCATGGTCCTGGTGGCCACCACAACATGACAAAGAACTTCTCTCCATGGAGGATGGCAGAGCACTGGGACAGTGCGTGGGGAGGTCATGGGGTCTCCATTTCTGGAGACATCCAAATGCCACCTGGACACATCCCTGGTGTCACCTGCTCTAGGTGACCCTGCCTGGGACTAGATGATCTCCAGAGGTTTCTTCCAACCCTGTTATGGGATTCCGTGGTGGGAGGGATGGACCTTGCTCTGTGGACCATATCCCTGTGGATGTTTTCTCCAGCCCTGCCCCATAGAGATGGTTCTGGGATCATCCCAATGTTCTGAATCCATATGGGAAGGATATCTCCACACCACCAAGCCCCTCCAGGCTGGTGGAGAGACTTGTGACCTGAGAGTCCTCATGCAGCTCCTTCTCCTGCCTCCAGCCTAGGAGCTGTGTCCGAGGTGACAGCAGCTGGAGTCATAGGGACAGGGACACACAACACTGGGATCAGCCACGGGATCATCCCCACCCAGGTGAGATCCGAGTCAGGGGTGTGTCCAGCATGGACATTGGCACCTCCAAGGTTCCAGGGGAGATGTTCCAGCACCTGCTCTGGGGGTTGTAACTGGACACTCATGGAATTCCACCACTCCTGGCTCAGATCCTGCATGGACATTCCATTGATGGGGTTGGAGAAGGAATGGCTGCTCTGTCCCTGGGAGTGTTCCAGGCCAGGTTGGATGGGGCTTGGAGCAGCCTGGGCTGGTGGAAGGTGTCCCTGGGTGGGACTGGATGAACTTTAATGTCCTTTCCAATCCATGATTCCATGAATTCTTCACTGCACTAGATGTGACTCCAAAAGCCCCAAGCCAAGCTCCATTGCTTTTATCCCTCCTGGAGTGACTCCACATCTCCATCCCACCACAAGCCTCATTGATTCCCAAATTAATTCCCAAATTTCTCCAATCTCAATGTTTCCTGGTTTTCCCTCTCATCCCTGGAATTAGCCAGAGCTCAAGGAATATTTGGACCCTCACATGGAAGGATTCTTGGAATGTGCTGTGCAGGGCAGAGGGTTGGATAATGATCCCTGTGGATCGCTTCCAGCTCAGGATATTCCATGACTCTCTGATCCCTCTGGACACACCTAAGTCCAATGTCCTTTCCAACCCAACCCCACATGGTCCGTGAATCACTTTGGGCTGTTTTCCTCTTCATTTGATGGTTCTCCTGATGGGTCCCTACAGGAGAAGATCCTTTCATGCCACCATGCCATGGAATGGGATTCTCCCTAATTTTTGGGGGTGGATTCATGTTCTGGAGATGGTGATGGGACACACCATGGATGGTGGCTGAAGCTTTGATCCTCTCTGGCCAGGTCGTAGCCCTCTCCTTGCTGGTGGCCTCAGGGGAGATCCTGGAATGCTCCGAGTCCATCCATGAGGAGATCTTCCAGGCTTCCCGACTGCACCTGGGCTGCCTGGGAGTGGTGCTCACTGTCACCTTCCAGTGTGTGCCACAGTTCCACCTGCACGAGGTGACCTTCCCCTCCACCCTCACCGAGGTATGGCCTGGAGGGGACACTTCTGAGGAGAACAAGAGAACCTCCTTGGGAGGTGATGTGGTGGGAAAGGGAAAATCCAGCATCTCGTGCTTCTGATCCATCAGGATCTTCTGGAGTGGAGACTTCATCCATGGAGGGTCTTCAAAGCCATGTGGTTGTGGCACTTGGGGCTTGTGGTGGCCTTGGCAGTTCTGGAGCAGTGGTTGGACTCATGGTCTCAAAGGTCCAAAGGGATTCAGGCCAAACACTGAGCTTCAGTGAGACCTCAGAGCCTCTTCCAGTGCCTCAAGGGGCTCCAAGAGAGCTGCAGAGGGACTTGGGACAAGGGCCTGGAGGGACAGGACACAGGGAATGGCTTCCCACTGCCAGAGGGCAGGGAGAGATGGGATACTGGGAAGGAATTCTTGGCTGTGAGGGTGGTGAGGATCTGGGGTGGAATTCCCAGAGCAGCTGTGGCTGCTCCATCCCTGGGAGTGTTTACGGCCAGGTTGGATGGGGCTTGGAGCAGCCTGAGCTGGTGGGAGGTGTCTCTGGATGAGCTTTGAGTTCTCTTCCCACCCAACCCAGCCACTGCCTCCCTCATTCCAAAGTGTCACTCCTGCTCCTTCCCCCAACAGGAGCAGCCGAGCGGCTCCGAGGTGAGAGAGCCGTTTCGTAACTCTGCTCCCTGACTCCGGTGCCACATCCATTATTTGCAGCCTCTTAGATAACTCAGCCTTGAATATTGCAGCAATCTGCTCCCTGGCCATTATTCCCTTCCGCCTCACTGGCCTCTCCACATGAAAGTCTGGAGCTGGGAGCAGCCAGAGATGAGCAGGGATTGATAATGGGATTAGTATTTATAGAGTGGCCTCATGTTTCACCCTCCAGAGGGCTCCAAGGGAGGAGGAGGAGGGATGGGGTGAGCTGTGCCTGGGGAAGCTCAGCCTGGGATACCTGCACAGAACACAGAGGGACCCTGGGATTGAGGTTTCCAGGGGAAAAGGTGGATTAGAGGGGTGAAATAATGAGATTGGGTGAGGAAAGGTGTTAAGGGAGGCAGGGAAGGAGGGAAGGGTTGCAAGGATAGTGCTAGAGGAGGCAGGGAAGGGCTAGAGAAGGCAGGAAAGGTGTTAGGATGCAGGGAAGGTGGTGGAGGATGGAGGGAAGGAGGTAAGGGATTTAGGGATGGTGCTAGAGGATCCAGGGATGGTGCCAGAGGATCCAGGGATGGTGCCAGAGGATGCAGGAAAGGTTAGGATGCAGGGAAGGTGGTAAAGGATTCAGGGATGGTGCTAGAGGATGCAGGGAAGGTGTTAGAGGATGATGCTGAGAGATGGTGCTAGAGGTTGTAGAGAAGGATGTAAGGGATATGGGGATGGTGCTAGGGGATGTAAGGAAGGGCTAGAGGATGCAGGGAAGGTGGTAAGGGATGCAGGGAAGGAGGTAGAGGATCTGGGCCAGGTTGGATGGGGCTTGGAGCAACCTGGGCTGGTGGAAGGTGTCCCTGCCCATGGCAGAGGGTGGAATGGGATGAGCTTTAAGGTTTCCTCCCATCCAAACCAGTCTGGGACTCAGTGATCAGTGGGATCAGCTCTCTCCATCCGACCTCCCAGCACAGGAAGAGCTCCAAGGAAAAGTCTTCAGGAGTTAAAAGAAGTTTATATAACAGCAAACACAGAGGAAATCAGTTTTGATGTGTTCCCAGAAGGAAGAATTCCTTCAAATCTCCCTCCAGCAATGCCTTCTGGGCCTCCCAGAGGCTTCCTGAGGGATCCAGCTCACACCCACCACCAGCCACAGAGTCCGAGCTGCTACATCCCAGGGGATGCACCACCCCCACAAAGGGCATTCCATGCCTCTTCCAAGGAAAATCAGCCTGTCCCAGCCTGGTCCTGCTGGGAATGGAGAGCTCAGGCTGCAGGGCTGAGCATCTCTGTGCAGCATCCCAGAACACCTTCCTGGTGTCTCAGCTGCATCCTCATCACAGAACTCACTTCTCCTGCTCTCCATAGGATCCCAGGCTGGTTTGGATGGGAAAGGACCTTAAAGCTCATCCCATTCCACCCCCTGCCATGGGCAGGGACACCTTCCACTAGACCAAGTTGCTCCAAGAGGGTTAGATGGGATACTCGGAAGGAATTCCTGGCTGTGAGTGTGGTGAGGCACTGACACAGGTTGCCCAGAGCAGCTGTGGCTGCTCCATCCCTGGGAGTGTTCCAGGCCAGGTTGGATGGGGCTTGGAGCAACCTGGGCTGGTGGGAGGTGTCCCTGCCCATGGAACTGGATGAGCTTTAAGGTCATTCCAACCCAAGCCATTCCCTGATGTGAAGATTCCCTGATTCCCAGTGCTGACCTCTGCCTCCTGCTGTGGCTCTCAGCCAGCAGACTCTGTCCTCAAGGACTCCTGGTGTCTCTCCCTCCCTTTCTGCCGGGCTGTAATTATGCTACAAAGGCTGAGGCTTATTTTCTTGCTGACTGATATCCCTGGA
>NW_008685597.1:0-6449 GCF_000695815.1 Acanthisitta chloris | reverse complement strand
CCCCCCCCCCCCCCACAACTCCTGCTGTGCTCTGGCACAAAGGCTGGGAGACAAAGAGCTGCCAGGATCACCTTGGGATGCTGAGTCCTGCTTTTCCACTCTTGTTCTGCTACTTCATGCTGTGCTTCCTAAAGACAGCAAAGGAAAATGTAGGGATGGAGCTTCTGTCCAGAGCAGCCGTGGCTGCTCCATCCCTGGGAGTGTTCCAGGCCAGGTTGGATGGGGCTTGGAGCAACCTGGGCTGGTGGGAGGTGTCCCTGCCTATGTCAAGGGGTGGGATGGGATGAGCTTTAAGGTTCTTCCCACCCAATGCAGTCTGGGATTCCATGATTCCCTCCAGCCCCTTCCTGCTCCTCTCCCACAGCTCTCCATAAAGGCTTGCAAGCCCCACAGCATTTTGTGGAGGAGTTTGCCTGACCCAGGAGAAGGTGCAGTGATCCATGGATACCATCCCAGGGAGGTCACAGCAGTTGGAGGTGCTCTGTTCCAGCTGGAGCCCTGGAGTTATTTGGCTTAATAAGCTCTTAATTAGCAGCTGAGAGGCCTCAGCACCTGCTGTGGTGCTGTGCCCCTGCCCTGGGGTGGGAGTCGTTCTGGGGTACCTGCTGCAATGCCATGTGCCCCTGAAGGTGGGAATATGGGAAGGCAAAGGTTGTATTCCTGGAATTGTTGAGAATTAAGGCAAATGCTGTTGGCTTCTTCTTAAAGTCACAGAATGGTGTGGGTGGGAAGAGAGCTTAAAGCTGATCCCATCCCACCCCCTCGCCTGGGCTGGGACACCTCCCACCAGCCCAGGTCGCTCCAACCATATCCAACCTGGCGTGGAACATTCCTAGGGCTGGGGCAGCCACAGCTGCTCTGGGCAACCTGTGCCAGTGCCTCACCACCCTCACAGCCAAGAATTCCTTCCCAATGTCCCATCTGTCCCTGCCCTCTGGCAGTGGGAAGCCATTCCCTGTGTCCTGTCCCTCCAGGGCCATGGAAAACGTCACTCTCCCTATGTTTCACAATTCTCCTTTAAGGCAAGGAGTTTCTCCCCCAGTCGAGTCTCCAAAGTGGGAGTTGGGCACTGAGTGGTCTTGAAAGAGTTCTTAGACTCATGGGATCTCCCTAGTTGGAAGGGACCCACAAGGATCCTCAAATTCCAACTCCTGGCCCTGCACTGGGGCTTGGAATGAGGAGGGAGAGGGACTTATCCCAGCATTCCAAACCTGCCAAGGGTTGTGCTCCAGGTCATGAAAACCATGGAGAACATTCCTGCCACTGAAGCAGGAGATGGATTTGGGGATCCCACAGCGCATCCCTCCCTGCTCCATGGCTGCTCACATCCCTTAAATGTCAGATTCGTAGTGTCCATTGGCCCTTGGAGCCTGGATGTGCTGTACTGATTCCAACCCAGTGATCACCAGGAGAGAGAACCCTTGGATCTGCCCTGGCACCCTGGAAATCCTGAGGCACCTCCACCCTCCAATCCCTGGATCTCTTCTCCAGGGTGGGAACAACCACCAAGCAATTCCCATTTATTTCCCCCCTGGTTGCAGGTCCTGGATCACCTGGAGGATCACCTGAGGAGATCCCAATACTTCAGATTCCTGTGGTTCCCTCACAGTGAGAACATCAGGATCATCTACCAGGATCCTACCAACAAGGCAGGTCCCATCAGAATCCAAAGTACCCAAGCTGGATGCCCTTCCAGAGATGGGATTTTGAGGTGGGAAGTGGCACTTTTGGGGACAGGGATGGACTCTTCCCATGCTCCATGGTTTGGGTATCCCTGGATACAGAAGCAGGGGTTGTCCAAGATCCTCATGGCAAATTCTGGTCTCTTCCTGAGGCTGGATGTGACCTGTTTCCTTGTGGAACAGAGATTTGGGAAGTCCTAGGATTCTCCAAACCTCTGCTCCCAGCTTGATCCCAATCCAGGTGTGTGCTCCCAAATTCCTGCCACAGAAATCCTGCTCATCCCTAATAACCATCCTCTTCCTCCTCTTGACATTGCAGCCCACCTCCTCCTCCTCCAGCTGGCTCTGGGACTATGCTGTTGGATATTACCTCTTGGAATTCCTGCTCTGGATCAGGTAGGATCATCCCCTGGGCCGTGGGATTGGGGAGGTCTTTGCAGGACTGGATTCATCCTAACGTTCCTTGCATGTCTCATTGAATCCTGTGAAGCTTTGCTGGGATTCCAAGGGAAGATGGGAAGGGGGGGAATGTCACCTGAAGCACCTCCATCCCTGGGGAAGGAGATGGTGGTTCTCCTCCAAAGAAACTGCAGGAGGAGGAGGAGGTTTGGGCTGGGATTGATGTCTGAAGCTGCACTGCCCTCTGGTGTGCTCATGGAATCATAGAATCAAGGCTGGAAAAATCCTTGGAAAACATCCAGTCCAATCCTCCCCAGGCACTGCCAAGGCCACTGACCATGTCCCCAAGGGCCACATCCACAGGGATTTAAATCCCTTCAGGGATGGGAATTCCAGTACTTCCCTGTCCCAATCCCGAGGCCACATGGATTTGCAGCACCAAAATGAGTTTTTCCACGGATAGTTTTGGATCTGGGAATGTTCTGAGCAGCAGGATGGAGAAATCCAATCCAGCCAGATGGTGCTGGGAAGCAGAAGAGCATGGGAGAGCCAGGCTAGGATCCAAAAAGAGGGAGAAGGGGGATTGTGGCCACTTGGGAATCTGCCAAGAGCTCCATTCCACAGTGTCCCTGGGATCCCTCAGTCCCCTGGAGCCAGGAATACTCCAAGGAGGCACTAGGATCTCCAGGTGGGGACTCAGCTTCCAGGGTGAGGAGGAGGGAGCTGAGGGTGTCTAGCATCAGGTGGGTGAGGACAGGTGAGCTCCTGGAAAGGCTCCAGGACCACAGAAGCTCCAGCATCTTTGTGGGATTGGAGCTTTGCCCCTGGAGAGGGAATTCCCCTGCCCTGCACCCCCCACAGAGAGGGACTTGGGACAAGGGATGGAGGGACAGGACACAGGGAATGGCTTCCCACTGCCAGAGGGCAGGGAGAGATGGGATATTGGGAAGGAATTCTTGGCTGTGAGGGTGGTGAGGGGCTGGGATGGAATTCCCAGAGCAGCTGTGGCTGCTCCAGCCCTGGGAGTGTTCCAGGCCAGGTTGGATGGGGCTTGGAGCAACCTGGGCTGGTGGGAGATGTCCCTGGGTTGGGACTATATGAGCTTTAAGTTCTCTTCCATCCCAAGCCATTCCATGATTCCGTGTCTCCTTGGGCTGTGACTTGTGCCATCACCACTCCCATCCTTGGGCCAATCCCTGAGGAGCATCTCCAAGGTCACACCTCACCTCCTGCTCTCTCCCTGCAGCACCTTCATCCCGAGCTTGGTGTGTTGGATCAATCGCTTCTTCTTCTGGCTCCTCTTCAGCTCCCGCACGGACTCTGTGTCCCTCAGCCACCACATCTTCACCTACGAGTGTCGCTTCAAGCAGCACGTCCAGGACTGGGCCATCCCCATGTCAGTGCCTCTCAAGACCCTCCCTGTCCATCTCAGGGACCAGACCATGTCCCAGCCCCTTCCTGGGCTCTCCCACCCAGCCCAGGATGCCCTGGGGCAGGGCAAAGCCATGGAGAGAGGGATCTGGCTAGGAGACTCCATTCCACCTGGAAGCTTAGCATGGGGAACCTTCTACATCCCTGTCCTGGTGTCACTAATCCATCCCATGTCAAGTCTTGGGGCTTTGTGATCCCAAAGCAGTGGGAAGTTATGGTAAGACATGCCAGGGCATTCCCTGCATAGCACATGGCTAGGGATGGACCTGTGGAATGGCTGTTCATGCCCAAACCATGTCCCATCCCCATGTCAGTGCCTCTGGTGACCCTTCCTGTCCATCTCGGGGACCAAACCACATCCCAGCCTCTTCCTGGGCTCTCACACCCAGCCCAGGATGTGCTGGAGCAGGAACAAAGCCATGGAGAAAGGGATATGGCTTGGAGACACCATTCCTAGCTGGAATGGTGGATCTGAGGATCATTCTACATCCCTGTCCTGGTATCTTTAACCCATCCCATGTCATGTCTTGGGGCTTTGTGATGCCAAAGTAGTGGGAAGATGTGGTGGGACATGCCATGGGTCCATGGATAGAGCT
This sequence comes from Acanthisitta chloris, assembly GCF_000695815.1. Taxonomy (NCBI): domain Eukaryota; kingdom Metazoa; phylum Chordata; class Aves; order Passeriformes; family Acanthisittidae; genus Acanthisitta; species Acanthisitta chloris. Next base: position 2,341 of record NW_008685597.1, on the reverse strand, counting down.
GTGGGATGGAGATCCAACCCCATACTGGCAGTAACTGGTGTTGGGACTTCTCCTGGGCAGTGGGAAGACCAAGGAGGCTCTGCTGGAGCTGAAGGCAGCTCTGGAGAACAACCCCAAGCTGGTGGCTCACTACCCCGTGGAGGTTCGCTTCGCCCGAGGGGACAACATCTGGCTGAGCCCCTGCTTCCAGCAGGACAGCTGCTACCTCAACATCATCATGTACAGGTCAGCCAGGGCCTCCTCACATCTCCTCCTCCTCCTCCTCCTCTTCCTCCCTGGGGTGTTCTGCCTAGAGACAGCAGCACTGGCTTGAAGGATCTCCTTCCCTTTTAGGGGTGTTGTCCTGCCTGAGGGTTCATTGCTGGTGGGATCTGCTTCCACATGGGTTCCCACCACTCAAACCCTCATGAGGGATCCATGAATGTGTCTTTCTCCCATGCCATTCCTTCCTAATTCCTCCCTTTCTGCTCCCTTTCCCCAGGCCCTATGGGAAGGACGTTCCCCACCTCAACTACTGGTTGACCTATGAAGGAATCATGAAGAAACACGGTGGGAGACCACACTGGGCCAAGGTACTCCACCCCAGGGGCTGCACAAGGATGTTCTCCCCTTCTCCATCACAGCTCCTCATGGGAGGGAGGTTTGGAGTCAAATGGGAGTCAGGGGAAGGACCTCATCCCACATCCTTCTGGTCCCAGAGGGACATGAGCGTCCCAATGTTTGTGTCCTCCTTGATGAGAGGATGGAGGTCCCACCACTTCTCCAGGGGCTTCCACAACATGGCTTTGTGATAAATGACTGAATCCCAAACAGGATTACAGTCAAAGTGTATAATTCATGCTGTGAATATAGGCAAGCAAACAGCGCTGGGTGCGTGGGGAGTCTCTGCTCCACCAACACACACACACACACCTTACAGTTCTGGTTTTTGGTTAATAAGCTCTTAGTTAATACATATTTGTAACCTGTCCCTGCTTTGTATTATGATGAGCTCTACACTCATTTCCATGTGTTTGCACTTGCACAGTGTCTTCAGGTGGTCGTGGGCAGGGGTCTGCAAGAGGAAGGCTAGTAGTCTTCATCAGCTTAAACTTTTCACCTCATCCTTTAGCACATGAGCATTATACTTGGTTTTTTACTAACCCAGCACTCTTGTGTGTTAATAAGCTAAAGCAATCCTAAAATTAGTCTTCTCTACATTTGATAAGATAAGGTAACACCCTGTTGTGAACTACTATCTTGATTTATTTCTTCCCTTGTCCACTCAACCGGCCCTTAATTGCCTTTTGGAGCCTACTTTGTTTACCCAGCCGGTGCCTCCTTAAATTCTTTGTTTGGGGCCTACTTCTCAACCCCCCCCTTAGCTCTGGTCAATATCTTCTCCTTTTGAAGTGTGCATATCAATGTGGAGCAAGCACAAGCAGTACCAGTTGGTTAGTAAGCAACTTCCAGTACATCATTGATTAATCTTTTTAGCTTCTTTATATCAGTTTTAGCTTCTTTGTATCAGTCCCCCCTTTTCTATAAGGTTAGTAAATCCTTTTACTTATAGATGAGTGTTTTTCCTCAAGGTTCCCTGAAAGTATTTGCCTGTTTCTGTGGCATGTTGTAACTTAATTTGCTTCCAGTCCTCATAGGTATCAGCTGATTGCATGCAACACCAAACAATACAACAAAAGATCACACATAACAAAATCAATAATCCCATTTTTACAATCAAGCTTATTCAGCCTTCCATAAATCATTAGTTAAATTTAGTTAATCTTTTGTTTCTAACCCCCCCTTTCTCCCAGGTTAGGAAATTCTTTACTAATACGCAGATTCTTCTTTCAACAATTCTTCAAAAGAAGTATCTCTTATCACAAATAAAATAAGGCTTATATTAACGAAACAATATTGATCTCCATATTGACACAAATCAGGGGAACACATTTCACATCTTGGTGGGGTCCAGGACCAGTGACACTTTCCCACTGGTGGGACACCCTTACCCAGGACATCATCTCTCCCTCAGGCTCACAGCTGCACCAGAAAGGACTTTGAGAAGATGTATCCAGCCTTCCTCAAGTTCTGCTCCCTGAGGGAGAAGTTGGATCCCACCGGGATCTTCCTGAACTCCTACCTGGAAAAGGTGTTTTACTGACAGGAGGGAAAATTCACGGTCCTAAGGTGCTGTACTGTCCCACCAACACCTCAATAAAGGCCTTTCTTGGAGCAGAATCTCTCAGAGATGTGTCCCAGGGAGCTGTCCAGCCCTGGGAACATGGGAAGGGCTCGGGGGGTCCATATCCATGTCCATCCAAGTCCTGGACAACCCCCAGTGCCTCTTGTCCCACCAACA
>NW_008685596.1:5185-5476 GCF_000695815.1 Acanthisitta chloris | reverse complement strand
CAGCAGCCCATGGCTGGGAGATGCAGAGCAGTGCTGCAGAACACATGGAGCTGCAGGGAGTCTTTCCCCACTCTCGTGACATGGAGTATATCATACATTTGGGTCACTAGCTGGAACATGCTGCCACCTGGGCCAGGTTCTTGGAGCAGGGAAAACTCTCCTACTCTGCTGTCCCAAATTTGAGAACATTGCCTAGTTATTGTAGTTTAACCCCAGCAAGCAACCAAGCCCCACGCAGCTGCTCACACACTCCCCCACCAACAGGATGAGGGAGAGGATCAGAAGGGCAAA
>NW_008685596.1:0-4930 GCF_000695815.1 Acanthisitta chloris | reverse complement strand
TCACCTGTCCCAGCTGTGTCTCCTCCCAATCTCCCATGCATCCCCAACTTCCTTGCCAGTGTGGCAGTACAGAAAGCAGCAAAGGCCTTGGCTCTGTGTGAGCTCTGCTCAGCAATAACAAAAACATCTCTGCATTATCAACCCTGTGCCCAGCACACATCCTCAACATAGCCCCATCCTAGCCACTGTGAAGAAAGTTAACTCTACTTCAGCCCAAACCAGCACACCAGTTGACGTGATATTTATGTAATTTGTTAAAGAGGTTATGCACAGTGTCACTAGTAGTGAACTTGTGCAGCTCCTGAAGTGTTGGCAGAGTCCCTGGGCTGTCCCTGAGAAGAGCTGCTGTACTCTGTGCCAGCAGAACTGTGTCCCCTCTGCATGTCCTCACTGTGCACAGCAGCCAGCCTGGATGGCATCTGGAGTTTTGTGACAGTGGGGACTGAATACAAGGATGCAGGCAACAGGTCTCCCCATTTGGCCTCATTCTGTGACATCCCTATGGATTTTAGTTTTTTCCCCCTCTGTAAAACAAAGTTAAAACTTTAATATTTCACTGCAAAGTTGTGACCTACATTCATATTTTCAAGAACCTGTTATTGCCATTTTGTTAACTTCTCCAGTCCAACCTTGTGTTTCTGTCTGGGAGAAACCACACGTGGCTGTTGCCAGGAGAAAATAAGGCTTTCAGAATGGTTAGAAAAACAGGCTAGGAAGAAATAACAGCAGCATTTTCCAGCCTGAATTCTAATACAATTTTACATTACATCTGGGAGATATTCTCATCTAGCATTAGAATGATATTTTGTAGGTATATTTCATATATAAATGTGTTTATCCTTTTGTCTTCCTGTTTTGTACATATAATGCTAATATGAACAGTAAAATTGACAACCAAGCATTTATCAGGAAATGCAATTGAAGATGGAAATCAAATGTGATTGAAATGCAGAACTGAGGTTCGAAGCCAGGGTGGTTCCCATCACTTCTTATACGACTTGCAATACTTGTTTGTCAAACAAATACTATCAATAGTGTATGGAGCATGTGAAATCAGTGATGTGTGTGTGGATCTGCAGAAAAGCAGCACAGAGGGGTGGGGTGGAACAACAAGCCTTGCACATATTTGCTGAGTCAGCACTCTACACCTTCCACCCTCTAAGCTGCAACCAAATGTGGGAAGCTGCAATCCTTAAGGAATTTGTTTCAGAAAGTGACGAGGGTGTGAAAGAGGTGTTATAAAGGATTCTGGAACTCAACCTTGACAACGTGAAACATGTGTCTGCTAGTTAGTAACATGAAATGTGAAATAATGTTCTTGAGAAACTTATCCATGATCTCCACCTGCTGGCTGAAGCCCCTTTCCTCCCAGCCTGACCATGAGGCTCTGGTTTTTCTCTTCTGGAAGGTTTTTCTCCAGTGGTCTGAGGCTGCTGGCAAGATCACAGGAGTTTTGTTCCCATTTTCTTCCTCTTTTACAGCTTGGGTGCAGGAAATTTTGCCTGCAAAGCCCCAGGTACCCAGTGTCTTTATGTGCACACTTCAGCACCCTTCTTCTGTGATCCCCTCCCTTGCCCAGTCCTGCTGGCACCATCTTAGTGTCCACCTTAGCACAGCTTTGGAGGTTTTTCTTTCTGATTATTGAAGGCATCATCATGTCCTCGATGATCTATCTTTGAGGTGTCTTCCAACCCGATAAATTCTATGATTCTATGACTCAGGGTGATATCCACTGTGTGGGTATCATGTAAGCAGCTGTAAACATCCTTATCCCCAAAAGATGACTGTATTTCACAAGCTGACCTTGACCAAGAGCTGTAAAGCAGTCCTTCCTTTCCACGTGCACTAAACCTCCTGCTCAGACTGTAACCCTTTCACATCTCTGTTACTGTAGTATGCTCCACTGCCTCTTTAGCAAACTTTCCTGCATCTGCATGGCATGTTGAGGCAAGGACTTTGCCCTGTTTTAAGTCTGCTTTGAGATTCCCATCTTTCACCTTGTTCTGTCCTGGCACACAATCTCTTTTTCAACTGCTTTCACAGCCTACTGCCTCTGCCTCCTATGTGTGAGATGCCAAACCTTGCTTCAGACTGGCTATGACAACTTTCACCAGCCCTTTGTCTGCAGAGTTCTCATTATTTTTGATTTCAGTACAACAAATTTCTTAAATTCCTTTGGGCTTTCTGTAAAAAATACTAGCAAAAATTCTGCTAAAAAAATCCATGTCGATTCCCATCTGAATCTCTTCCAAACTGTCCTCTGTCTCAATTACAAATTAAGAGGTTAGACAAAGCTCATGGTGTGCCAAGGTCACTGCCTGTCACAATAACCAGGGCTGTTTTATTGGGTTTGGACTCCTTTGCTCAGCTCTGTCACTTTTGTCTTGTTTTGTACTAGATGCAGGCAGACAGAAAGTCTTCATGTTTTCTGTCTGCATTATACCTCCTTCTAACTGATAGAAGGCACAAGAGTAATGGACAAAATGAACCCTACTGCTAGTTATAAAATGAGCATCTGAACAGAAAACAGAGGAATTTACCATATAAACCTCAATAGGCATCACTTCCTTTGCTCATTTGCAGAACAACCTTCCCGGAGATGCTACATCAGGATTTGAGTTGGGAAGTTTATCTACACTGCAAGGGATAGAACAGCCTTCCTGTGTTTGAAAGGTGGGTTCACAAAGTGAAAAGTCAAAATGGAGTGTTTGCTTTAGAAAACAGCACCACAGCACCATGATCTGACTTGAAGAACAGAGGTGCTTAACTTGTGTATAAATCCACGTGCAGAGTTGGGACCTTAAGCCACTGAGTGATGTTTAAGTATTACTTAATAGTATTGCTGTATTACATATTCAGCTGTGACATACAATTTACTGACATTGCCTCCTTGTACTGTTTTCTAGAAGAGTTCTTTAATTCCCTTGTTTTATTTGCTTCTTTCAGAGGTTTCTCTGGAGATCTCTACACAACCCAAATCTTTCAGTGCCTATTAGGAGCTTCAGTAAGTTTTAAACCTGTTTTCCCTGACTTATTTGCACTAAGTGTTCACTACTGCTCTTGGATGCTCAGCACGCTGAGCAAGTCAGATAGATTCTTCTAAGTCCCAGATTTTTCAAAGGCACAGGATTTGCTCTAAAATCAGTAATAATTCTATGTATGGAATTCTGTGTAACACCCTGAAAGAATAACTGTAGCTATTATTTGAAAATTCAACAGTATTTTTCTGCCTTTGATTCTTGGGAGCAGATGTGGATTAATTAAACTATGAACTAAGCTTGCAGTTGGTGATTATCATCATTATTTATTCAGGATTAATAAGGCCAGTGAAAATAACCCCTTTCTATACTGCAACAGAAGTTGCAGCTGTACATTCAGGACACAGCACCATAAAGACATGTATACAGCCTGCCATAAATCTTAACAGCTGTGCCATTTTTTCTCACATGCAGTATAATAGAGCTACATACAAAATAAAGGTTCATTGTAAAGCACTCTGAGGGCCATGGTGTGTGCCTGGTAGGTCAGCAAAGGTCAGCTCACAACACTGGAAGCTTTCATGTGCCAGGAGCACAGGACAAGAAGGGAGCAATGGTTTCTAGTGCCACATAATCACAGACAGCCTCGTAACTGATACTGCTGTTCCAGGCTTGTTTTTTCAGCTTGGACTAGACTTTACAGCTAGTCTGCTGTCTGAGGAGGAGGAGCTGAAACACGAAGCAGCCCTGTCCTGCTCCCATCAGAATCAAGCTGAATGGTGGCAAAGGCAGCAATTAGTGAGTTTTGCCTCGGTTGTGATTTCGAATCCTGAGCTCATGTGAAAAAAGCAAATGGAGCTGCTTAGTCCAGTGAGGTCTATAGAGCATCTATGCCATGCACTGCAAAACATTTTTTGGTCCCCTAAAGGGCTTTGCATTAGAGATCATAACTGCAGGTTATGAGCACTCTGAGCAGGTGCTCACGTCTGCAGTAGTGCCTGGAGTCTGAGGGAGAGACTTCACCTCTTAAAACTGCTTTGAGAATACAAACCCATTTAGCCAGCTGTCAAGGCCTCTGGTTACTTTCAGTTCCCATCTGGACAGGATTTGAACTAGTGGCATAAGAGACATAAGAGTAAAAACCTTGCTATCCTATTACAAATCCCCTGAAACTCCTGCTTCACCCACCCTCCATCCTGGTAAAGCTTTTTCTTTAGTGGCTGCCTTTGGATCTTCCTATTACAAATCCCCTGAAACTCCTGGTTCACCCACCCTACATCCTGGTAAAGCCTTTTCTTTAGTGGCTGCCTTTGGATCCGAGCTAGATAGGCAGATCTCACAGCTCTGGCCTTAAAATTGATGCAGTTTTACAACCAAATTACAGTTCCAGACAATCAGCAATGTTTCTAAAAATGCCTGGCTGTCTTGAACATCCAGGCAGGGATTAGCCTAGAGGCATCTTTTACTTTTATTGGATAATCACCCAGTGCTGTAAAGGCAGCTAAAAATGTCCCCCTCTCCCCCACACTTTTCATATTATTTGCATGTATTTGGATAACATAATTAACAAAATGATTTAAGTAGCTGTTGATGCTAATTACAAGGCTGCATCTGGAAATACTTGTAACATCTATTTTTGCTATGATTTTTCAATTTGAAAAACAGTATCGGATTTTGAAGCAATAGATTTCAGCACGGAGAAGAGAATGTGTGAACAGCCCCTTGGGATTTTTCTATTTAAAGAAGTTTTCATAGTTCACGCCTCAATTTTTGATTGCAAAGCATTGTTAAAGACTCTGAAACATCATTAATTCAGCAGTTAGCAGAAAGAAAGCTTCCCCAACCATATTTTCATTTTTCTCACATAAAGTTCCTCATCAGGCTTGAGAGGTGGAACAATGAAAACCTCATGAAGTTCATCAAAACGAAGTGCAAGGTCCTACACCTGGGCC
>NW_008685595.1:0-3564 GCF_000695815.1 Acanthisitta chloris | reverse complement strand
GGGCAACCTGGGACAGTGTCTCACTTGGAAAATAATAGCCTGGTCAGGCCTCCTTTTACTCACACAAAATGCTGTGTGTCTGGGATTTGCCAGCACACAAACTGCATAAAGTCCTTCAGTTCCTCCTGCAGTGCACTGTGGAGCCCTGAACTGTTAACTCTCACCTTCCACTCCAAGGGAAAACTATTTAGGTAGCAGATGAGCTAATACTTTTGCATAGCTTTGTCAGCAGGCTGGGAACCATCTACTCCCACTTAGTGACAAAATTCAGCCAAATATCCATGACCATGGCCTTGGGCTGCACCTCAAGATTGCTAAAGCTTTTCATATGCAGTGCTGGAAGCATTGTTTGACAGAGAAAGTTTCTAAGGGACTTGTGAGCAGCCACTGCTTCTGTGTCCAGAAGTGCTGAAACAAAGCAAAATCAATGCCTAGACAGCACTACTGATCCCCTGTGGCATGGCATGCACTCATACACCAGGATGGGGCTGTAGAAGGGAGAGAGAGAGAGAGAGAGAGAGAACAACTTTATTAAAAATGACTGCTCCTGCTAGAAGAGAAGATATTAGTGGAGCTGCTGACTGTGCACAGAGAGAACAGATGTTGGAGGTTAATGGTGCATAAGTAAAAGAGAGAAAATCAAAGTCTCCTAATACCTGTTATGGTTATTTTAGTCAGAGGACTCTTTACAGACATGCATAAGGTTTAGTTGTAGTTGAAATATATAGTAAGACCCTGCATGGCATCGTTTGGCATGAAAGGTTTCAGCAGAGTTATACTTGGCTCCAGGATTGCAATCTGTGAATTTCTTACTTCAGAAGTATTACCTACTATTGCTACCATTGCTAGAAACATTATTTAGCTGTAATCATCATCTCTCCAAAAAGTTTGGAACTTTCCTTCTAATGAACTATTTTGTATAATGAGGGTAACTGATTAAAGAAAGAAAAGGATACTTGGATTAAGGAAAAAAATAAACTTACATAATATATAAACACATCCTGTATTTATGTTGTACTGTTAAAAGATATACAAATTAACAGCTTGTTTGCTGTTTTGCCAGCATTAAACTGCAGGGATAAGTGATTTCCAACTGGTTTGCAATAATTGCTTTTTCTGGTAATAAGATAGACCTCACATGACACTGTAAAAATATAATTTATTACTTCAGGAGTCTGTTCTCCTTTGCTGGTGAGACACTTGGGCCTGTAAGTTGCCAGCCTCCTTATGAGAATAGTTTAAAAATCACTATGTGCATTTCATTGCTAACAGAAAGAACTATGTGCTGACAGACTTAAAAACTGAAATCAATTGCTTATTGAAATAAGCCTCAAGGTAGTGGAAAAAGACAGCCAAGCATCCTCAGGCTGCTCAGCTGAAGTGTCTCAGAGTTCAGTCAAGCTAAGTGGCCATATATCTTGGTTTTTCTGATTGTATTTATTTCTCCCAGGAACTGCTTTGGGTACTCTGGAGGTGTTCAGGATTCCAGTTCATTAGAAAAATGGTTTTCTTTGGCAGCCACAAACTTTTCTTTTTGCTGCACTAAACACGAATGATTCTTCTTCAGTATCTCATGACAAATTCATTCAGACACAAGGTTAGCAGGAAAGTTCTGTATCCTGAGCAACACAAGCATATCACTGTTGAGTTACAAGCTAGCCATAGTGATGTAAAGCATTTGTTTTAAAGATACTTCTGCATGACTATGGTATTTATTTGAAAAACATCACCCAATATGAAGTGAGCAGTTTGTTTGCTTATTTCTTTTAATAAAATTTTTTTTCTGAGTAGAAAAATAGAAAACAGATTAGGCTTACTTCAGCACACATGTGCAGTGTTCTGTCTACTTGTGAACCATGAGGCTACAGGCTATAAAGCAAATGAATGAAGCTGCAAGCTGGGAATAGGCAATGGGCTGTTGGTCCTTAGTTGGCTTTAGAATTAGTGTTTAACAGTGAGAACTCAGGGTGAAGTGGAAAATTGTGGGAGTTCATGTACAAAGAGGTAATGCCATTATTATCTTCCTCAATGTCTCGTGAATCTCCTTTATGATTTACAGAAGTGATTCTTTTATACACACCTGTTATAAGCATCGACTTATTATTAGCAATCAGAAATTCTCCCACAGAAAACATGTTTGTGCTGTTTGTATTTCTCCTCCTGCCCAGTCCAAAGCCTTGTTCCTCATATTGTCTTTCCTGCACATAGACCAGCCTGCTCCCAGGTTCCTTCTGGAGGGAGCTAGCTTGGCTCCTGCTCAAGAATAGGATGCAGAACTCACAGGACTGTTTTCTCCAGCATTGAGTCCAGACAGATTGTACAGACATAGACTATATTGACTCTATCTACCTCTATGCCAGAAAGTCTTCCAATGTCATCCCAGAACACTTTGACACAACACACAGTCTCAGCAGGTTTAAAAAGTGCCACTTTGATGGCTGCAACTAAGTTTTCTCTTTATTTCTGGCACTTGGCAATGGGAACACACAGATGGTAATCATTCTGCTTCAGGGCCTTCAGGGTTCCTTATAGGCCCTGGAGCCTCCAGGGCTGAGTGTAATTCTGTATGGATATGGGCACTCTCCTCTCATTGTGAGAACAAGCCAAGCTGTACCCACCAGCCTTGGTTCAAGAGCTCATTTGCTGGCTAGATCAGCAAAGGCAGTTTGGATGTAAAATAAACAACTCTGAGCTTCTCATGTCTCCGACACTAGCTAAGCCATCAGGTGTGAGCCTGTTTTCATGTGATAAAGTTAGCAATGTGAGTGACTTGCCATGTCATGCCTGGCAAATATTTTCTATAAATATAGGTTTAAAACATTAATACCAAGCTAAACAGCTCATATTGTTGGTCAAGTTCTCTTGTCTCTGAAAATCTCTTAGATGTTTTTCCTTTCTCATTGTCTTGCTCCCTTCTGAGCCTTGAAGTGTTCCTCTGTCATGTCTGCCTGTTGAACCACTCTTAACTAATTCTGATACTAAGACCTTGAAAATTCATAGAGAAGTTTTTCTCCCCTTTTTAAATTAGTCTTTGAACTGCATTCATACCTCACTCCCATGGAAGGAGAGAAATTTTATATGATGTTGAAATCTCAGTCCCAACAGGTCCCTAAGTATATATAAACTCCCAACTAAATTGTAATGTGTGGTGAGGCAGCAGTCTGCAAGTATTTCAAGAGTATAAGGAACAACAAAGAAAATGAGTTATAAATGTCTGAGTGTCTAAGCACAGATATTAGGTTGAGAAAATATAAATCTAAGCTGAATAGTTGCAGAGTTTTCCTACAAGGAAAGCATTCTTGACTGTGAAGGGAAAAAGCAGAAACCTCATCCCTTGGGGCTTTAAAAGCACACCAAAGCAGAAAAAAATGTTCAGAAAATATGGGGTTTTTTGGTGAAAGGCAAATGCATCTTACAAGGTTATTTCAATGAGGAAACACTTTGGAGAAAATCACTGCATTAGCAGAATAGCAGATAGAATTATTCAATAGTGTTTTCCACATATAATTCTAGGCTGTCTTTTTTGGGCCATTGCACACCTCATGAAGTTCAACAAAATGAAGT
>NW_008685594.1:0-3222 GCF_000695815.1 Acanthisitta chloris | reverse complement strand
CTGGTTGATTCTATGATTCCATGATTACGGAGATTCCCAAGAGCCATAAATCCTGAAAGAAAGGCACTCCTGCAATAGATGAGTACACCTGGGAAACAAGCATGGGTCAAGACATACTGGGTACAAACCCTTTTGTCTGCTCCTTTTCACTTTTACATTTATTTTTGTGATCTCTATTCACTATCAGCATTACCAGTGGGGAACATATGATCTGCTGTGAGGGACTGAAAAGCTAAAATCGTTAATGCCTAGAACACTTAGAAAAGCAGGTGGCGCTTTTCTGAGGCTGGGCCTGGAGTCTAACTGAGGGGGAGGTGAAAGTCTTTGGGTGTGATGGTGAAACGTCAATTAACCCCAGCAGCAGCTCGGAAGCAGAGGGCAGGATGTGCACCAGTTCTGCACAGCAACAGTTGGTGCAGCCGGGGCATAACACAGGGGCACAGCAGAGTATGCAGCTTTGTGTTCTTATAGCACCAGATAGCACCAATGCTGAGAAGGGGCCATTACCAGAGGACCCCCAGAATCCAGACCCATCTTTAGAAGTTGTGAGCAAGGGGAAATGCCCATGACTGACCAAGACTGAGACCAGCCCGTGGAGATGGGGACCAGCCATTTTAAAGGACTTGGTCTCAATAGGAGGGGTACACACCCACTACTGGAGGATGACCGTGGTAGTCTGAACAGTGTTGCTGGTTCCAAAGGTGGTGATATGATTCTTTCTTGGTATCTCTTTCTTTCTCTTTTACTCTTTCCTTCTGTGAGGGCAAATGTCTTCTGTTTTGATGGTGTTGATTGCAAGTTTTGTCCAGTCTTTAATTCAAGTCAGTTCAACTGTTGCCAATGAATATTTTTGTATTACTATATGTTACAATATAAATATTGTTATATTAATATAGGGCTACAAAGATGGTGAAGGACCTTGAGGGGAAGCCATATGAGGAGCAGCTGAAGTCACATGGCTTGTTCAGCCTGGAAAAGAGGAGTCTGAGGGAAGACTTCATCACTGTATACAACTTCCTTGCAAGAGGAAGTGTAGGGGGCACAAGACACTGATCTCTCTGGTGACCAGTGACAAGACCCAAGGGAATGGCACGAAGCTGTGTCAGGGGAGGTTTAAGTTGGATATTAGGTAAAAGTGCTTCACTCAGAGAGTGGTTAGGCACTGGAACAGCTCCCAACACAAGGGGTCACAGCACCAAGCCTGATGGAGTTCAAGACGTGTTTAGATAGCACTCTGAGGTACATGGTGTGACTCTTGGGGCTGTCATGTACAGGGCAAGGAATTGGACTTTGGCAATCCCTGTGGGTCCCTTCCAACTCAGAATATTCTGTGATATTTCCAAAGACCTCTGGATAATGATCATTATCCCTCTCATTACTGTGCAAAGAGTTGAAGCAACCTGCCACTTTCCCACCAAGTGGGATGAGACACCTGTTCACATTACTTTAGCAATGCTGCTGACCCCAACACCTGGACCTTGCTGAGATGCTTTCTCCTGCAAGTCTGACTCTGTGTGCAAGCTCCTTTACTCATGTGGATAGTTAGGTTTGACTCTGAAGCCTATGGGAGTGAAGCTGACTTCTGTTAGTCCAGAGTTTGTAAGGTCTGTCACTGTGGTAGGAATGCTCGAACTGCAGTTGTGCACCTGGAATTACAGGGTAAACAAGGTTGGAAGGGACCTTGGGAGGTCTTCAGTCCAACCTCCTGCTCACCACAGTATCAGCCATGATACAAGATTAGGTTGCTCTGGTCTTTGTCCACTTGGGTCTTGAAAATTCCAAGGAAGGAGAGTGCACAGCCTCTCTGGGGTAGATGCACAGTAAATTCAAGTCAGAATCTGGTTAGTTACGGAAGAGGTCTGACCAGCTGGACACAAGTCTCCCATCTTAAAATAAAACAAAAAGAAGAAAGTAACAACCAACCAAAACAACCCAAACCCAAAGCCCAACCAACCCCAACCCCAAAACAACCCTCTGCTTGTACCGCAGCATTTCCATTTGGGAAAAACAAACCCAAACTTTGATGAAGTGGTGACACTTCTTCTGTATATCCTTCCATTACAAACAAATTACACAAATATTTTCTATCCAGAGTTCTTGTCATATGATTGCCCTGACTCAGAGCAGATAAGACATTTCACCTAATCATTTTGTGGCAATTTTGCCAGTACTGTATTTGTGTAAACTTCTACACTTATAAAAGCTTACTTGCGTGGAAAATTTGCAGAAGTTTTCCTCCTTGGCCTGCCCCCCCAGTACACACATATACACCGGCACACATGCACTAACTTACACCCTTTAGGACATTTTTAAAAGAAGCATTTGTTCATGATAGAGCTCTAATTGGAAGCAGCAGATGTTTCGTACTAAATGAAGTACAACAGCAGAAGAAATTTCCATATACATCTGGTAGATAATTATCTTGTTGGGATCAGGCTTTGCAGAAATTATTCTGTTTCTCTATACTCAATCTTACAGAACCTTGCTCTGAGCTTTGTTCACTTAGGATGAAGGAGATAAGGGCAATGCAAGGAGTCAAAAAGTATGTCAAAAAGTTTGCATTTTATCTGAAACCCTGTTACATCTTTTGCTTCAAAGACGCTGTGATGTTCAGGTCCATAAATTCTAAAATAACTTGTACTTCAGAGAAAGGGATAGGATTGCCTTATCCAGGTGGCAGAGGTATGGCAGTGAAACTTTGGCACCTGTGATGCCAAGAAAAGGCTGGAAAATAACTACCCCCAGACTTGTATCTCAGAGGTAGCAGGTATTTGTTTATTCAGCGCTGGGCACAAGGGGGATCTCTCCACCAAACTTGCGCAACCAGAGACAAAAACTTCACAGTTTATATACATTAAAGAACTCATGCATATTCAGTATTTCCAGGAATAGGTGGTCATTATTACAATTAGTTCTTGTAAATCATTATCATTATCTCCTCCTTCATCTCCTCCCACTTGGCATTAGTCCCACCGTCTCTGGCGGTCGTCCGGGGGTCGTCGGGAGGAAGGCCGATGGTCTTCATCAGCTTGACCTTTGAGTGTGGCCAATTTTGCTCTTTTTGTCATGAGTCCAGCTGCATCTAGTTTTTCTTCCTTGTTTTACGCTACCTAAGCTAAAATAATGCCCTAAGTTCTACCCTTTTTATGCTTAATAAACTAAGACAATTCCTTATAAATCAACGTTTTTCTTCTCGTTTATTCAGGTGCTTTCTACCTGACT